>NC_091747.1:64554936-64562436 GCF_043380555.1 Nothobranchius furzeri
TAGGGTTACAGAGAGCTGTCTCAGAGATCTCAGCTCTCTGGGTACACAGTTAGGACCATGTCGAGGAAGTGGAAGACCACACGCTCAGTTCAAGTTATGGCTCCAAGTGGCAGACCAAGAAACATCTGGGATAAACAGAAGAGAAGAATGGTAAGTCCTCCCACAGGCCAGCACCAGAGACCTAATTTAGGTTCACAACAAACGTCACTGTGCATCGTGCACTTTACACAAGGAGGTGCTGCATGTGAGAGTGATGCAGAGGAAGCCTGTTCTCTGCCCACAGCACCAACAGCAGCAGAGGTCTGCTAAGGCACATCTGGACTAGCTAGCTTCCTTAGTACGGTGCTGTGGACTGATGAAACTAAAACAGAGTTATTTGGGCAGAATAGGAGTGTTGTTCATGGAGGAACAAGAACACAGCATTCCAAGGAAAACACCTGCTACCTACAGTAAAACATGGTGGTGGGTCCATCATGCTGCGGGCTGTGGGCCAATGCAGGGACTGGGAATCTTGTTAAAGATGAGGGACGCATGGATTCCACTCAGTATCAGCAGATTCTGGAGACCAATGTCCAAGAATCAGTGCCCGAGAGTGGATGGTAATACTTGTATTTAACAGGGATGTTGAGCTCAAAGGAAGAATAGATTTATTTTTTTTACTTTGTCTCGTCGCACTGGAGTACGGGCCCTAAGCCACGCCCCTCTATTTCTGGACCATGGGTCCAGAAGAAGGCAAGTCAACGGGGTTAGAAGCGATCTCCTAACCCTGTTTGTTTTGTCGTCGTCGTCTTCCTCCGCTTATCCGGGTCGCGGGAGCAGCTTCCCACCAAGGAAGCTCCAGACTGTCCTCTCCCCGGCCACCTCCACCAGCTCCTCCGGCAGGACCCCAAGGTGTTCCCGGACCAGATTGGAGATGTAACCTCTCCAACGTGTCCTGGGTCGACCCGGGAGCCTCCTGCCGGCAGGACATGCCCGAAACACCTCCCCAGGGAGGCGTCCAGGAGGCATCCTGACCAGATGCCCAAACCACCTCAACTGGCTCCTTTCGATCCGGAGGAGCAGCGGTTCTACTCCGAGTCCCTCCCGAATGTCCGAGCTCCTCACCCTATCTCTAAGGCTGAGCCCGACAACCCTACGAAGGAAACTCATTTCGGCCGCTTGTATTCGCGATCTCGTTCTTTTGGTCATTACCCAAAGCTCATGACCATAGGTGAGGATTGGGACGTAGATCGACCGGTAAATCGAGAGCCTGGCTGGCTTTCTGGCTCAGCTCCCTCTTCACCACGACAGATCGGCTCAGCGTCCGTATCACTGCAGACGCCGAACCAATCCGCCTGTCGATCTCCCGATCCCTCCTACCCTCACTCGTGAACAAGACCCCGAGATACTTAAACTCCTCCACTTGAGGTAGGACCTCTCCCCCGACCCGGAGCTGGCAAGCCACCCTTTTCCGGTCGAGAACCACGGTCTCAGATTTGGAGGTGCTGATCCTCATCCCAGCTGCTTCACAATCGGCCGTGAACCTACCCAGCAAGAGCTGAAGGTCAGAGCTGGATGAAGCTAGGAGGACCACATCATCCGCAAAAAGCAGAGACGAGATTCTCCTGCCACCAAACTCGACACACTCCACACCACGGTTGCGCCTAGAAATTCTGTCCATAAAAGTGATGAACAGAACCGGTGACAAAGGGCAGCCCTGGCGGAGTCCAACCCTCACTGGGAACAGGTCCGACTTACTACCGGCTATGCGCACCAAACTCACGCTCCTCTGGTAAAGGGACTGAATGGCCCTTAACAGAAAGCCACCCACCCCATACTCCTGGAGCGTCCCCCACAGGGTGCCCCTGGGGACACGGTCATAAGCCTTCTCCAAATCCACAAAGCACATGTGGATTGGTTGGGCAAACTCCCATGCCCCCTCCATCACCCTTGCAAGGGTATAGAGCTGGTCCACAGTTCCACGGCCAGGACGAAAACCACATTGCTCCTCCTCTATCTGAGATTCAACTATCGATCGGACCCTCCTCTCCAGTATCTTGGAGTAGACCTTTCCAGGGAGGCTGAGGAGTGTGATCCCCCTATAGTTGGAACACACCCTCAGGTCACCCTTCTTAAAGATGGGGACCACCACCCCGGTCTGCCACTCCCTAGGAACTGCCCCCGGTGACCACGCAATGTTGCAGAGACGTGTCAACCATGACAGCCCTACAACATCCATAGCCTTGAGATACCCAGGACGAATCTCATCTGCCCCCGGGGCTCCGCCGCTGTGTAGTTGTTTGACTACCTCAGCAACTTCTGCCCCCGAGATTGGACAGTCCATCCCCAGGTCCCCCCGGCTCTGGTTCCTCCTCCAAATGCGCATACTGAAGGTGGGATGGAGGAGCTCCTCAAAGTATTCCTTCCACCGTCCGACTATAGCCCCAGTTGACGTCAGCAGCTCCCCATCCCCACTGTAAACAGTGTGAGCGAGTTGCTGCCTTCCTCTCCTGAGGAGCCGGACTGTTTGCCAGAACCTCTTTGGAGCCGATTGATGGTCTTTCTCCATGTCCTCACCAAACTCCTCCCACGCCCGAGATTTTGCCTCGGCAACTGCCACTGCTGCACCCCGCCTGGCTATCCAGTACCTGTCTGCTGCCTCCGGAGACCCACAGACCAGCCACGTCCTGCAGGCCTCCTTCTTCAGCCAGGCTCCCCGAACCTCTGGTGTCCACCAGCGGGTACGGGGGTTGCTACCATGACTGACACCAGCCACCTTGCGACCGCATCTAGCAACAGCCGCCTCAACAATCGCAGAGTGGAACAAGGCCCACTCGGAGTCAATGTTCCCCACTGCTCTCGGGATTTGGTCAAAGCTCTGCCGGAGGTGGGAGTTGAAGATCGTCTTGACAGGTTCTTCTGCCAGGCCTTCCCAGCAGACCCTCACTATGTGTTTGGGTCTGCCAGGTCTACGCGGCATCTTCCCCTGCCATCTGATCCAACTCACCACCAGGTGGTGATCAGTTGACAGTTCCGCTCCTCTCTTCACTCGGGTGTCCAAAACATACGGTCGCAGGTCAGATGATACGACTACAAAGTCTATCATCGACCTGCGACCTAGGCTGCCCTGGTACCAAGTGTACCAATGGGCATCCTTATGTTCGAACATGGTGTTCGTTATGGCCAAACTGCAGCTTGCACAGAAGTCCAATAATGAAACACCACTCGAGTTCAGATCAGGCGGGCCGTTCCTCCCAATCACACCCCACCAGGTCATGCTGTTTGTTTCGTATCGTGGATTTCACACATGATGTCATTATCTTTTTAATCCGGTCACCCTACGTGAGATCGGTCCCACCAGGATGGGGAGCAGAGGACATGATGAGAGGGTGGTGACAGGAAGACACCTGGAGGACAGCCATGTGCTCTCACAGCTGGGAGCAGTGTCAGAACCTGCTTCAGCAGCTCAAAGAAGCTCCAGAAAGGTCAAAGGTCACAGACGTCATCATGGGTCAGGGTGGAGCCAGAACTTAAGAAATTCACTCTGCGGGTGGACCTGGTGGATGCACACCCAGGAATGTACGGCAGGTCATTTAACTGCTAATCACAGGAGCCAGTGAGGTCTGCTGGGTCTGTGACCTCTGACCTCTGCAGCAGCTTCATGTTTCTGTGGGTCTGGTTGAGAAGAACAGAGCTGCAGATGTTAAACTTCACATGGAGCGATGACTCAGTGTTGCTACGCTCCACTTGCATCTGTGATGTCAGCACCTTCACCTATCATCATTATTCTTGATCCTGTTGCCATGGTGACCACCCATCCGTCAGCATTAAAACATTTTTACTTTCTCTTGTTTCTCTTCATCTCCTGTTTGCTGTTGTCCCGTCTTTTCTTTCTCCTGTCCTCACCCTCTTCCTTTCTCTCATCTTGGTTCATCCGTGACTTTTTCTGACTTCGTCTCGTTAAGTCGCCTCTGCACCGTCCTCGTCTTCACAGGCAGACGGAGGAAGCGGTGAGAACGGCGTCTTCAGATCTCCTTGGTGTTTGAAGTCCCGTCGTCGCTGTTTCTCCTCTTTAACTCACTTTGTGCATCATCTCTTCCCAGTGTGTGTGTGTGTGTGTGTGTGTGTGTGTGTGTGTGTGTGTGTGTGTGTGTGTGTGTGTGCACTTCTGTGTCTGAAGCGCTCTGAGTGCTTTATGTAACCCTGTCACACACACTGCTGCATACGCGCAGCGATCTGATTGCACCGCTCACACACTTTCCTTTGTGTCTCGGTGAAGAACGGTTCCAGGGACCCGAGGCTGAACCTGAAACCGACTGAAGAGCGTGCTGCCCTCATCAGTCACAACCAGGTGACCCCTGACCCTGACCACGCACCTGAACATCTGACTCTTGTGCAGATGATTGATCAGAAGCTTACATCGCACCAGATTTGTACATCTGCTCTCACAGAAACAGGTTTAAGACGTGTTTCTCCTCGTTTCCTGAGTGAAAACACCAACAGCTGTTTCTGTCTCTTCACCTGTAGGGCGTTTATTTGTCCTGTTGTGTTTCAGGAACCCGACTCTCGTCTGACCCGTCTAATTGGTGCCCTGAACAACAACAAGCTCCAGATTTGTTAAACTCCTGGTCTTGTTTCGACTCGGCGGACTCTGAGGCAGACGAGCCTCTGGTGAGTTTGTTGGTGAACTTTGTGTTTGATGAGGACAGATGATTTATTCAGCTGTAATCCAACAACTTCATGAAACTTGATGCGTTTTTGATGAGCTGACATCAGACGGAGGCTTAAATAACTTCACAGCACACAGAAAGGTTAGAAATAAATAATAAACAGAAATGTAGTCAGGAAACGGGTTCTAAAGGTTCTTAAGGCGGCTATCAGACACAAGAGTTCAGATTGGACGCATATCTCAAGGCAACACACACACGGTACCAAAATTCTTGGATGGTGCTCATTCATTTCATGGCCCACTAAAGACACAAATCAGAACCAGCATTGTGTGGGTTTTCTGAGTCAGAAGATTCTGGTTCAAATCAACCCAACCTGACAGAAGAGCGGAGAACAGCAGAACCTTTCAGCACACCTGAACAAATAAACAAGCAGGTTGAGTCTGGTTCTGTTGGCTGCAGGGGCGGCGTTAGGCCCGGCTACTTGGGCTGAAGCCCCGGATCTTTCATGATAAGCCCCGGATCTTAATCGCGGAAGTAACATGCAGTACCAAAGTCCAACAGAGAGGGCGCAGCTGGCAGTAGTTTGTATACAGCCTGAGCCTCCACCGCTGAAGAAGAAGCCCTTCAGCAGCCGGCTTCTTCTACACTCTCTGCCTGAAACGCATGAGTGAAGATGGACATAAGGACGTTTTTTAGACCAAAAGTACGGCGACAGAACCCCAGCTTTGATGAGACTGGTGCTGACTCAGGTTTGTGAGTCTTATTAGAAAATATTTGTTGTGCTGCTGGTTAGCCTAAAGTTAGCTTACTATCAGGTAAAGTTGTTGGAGAAAGAACGGGAATATTTACTATCATCTCACACTAAACACTAACAGGAACAACACTCTGCCCTGAATATGCTTAATATGTAGCTTCAGATTAAAAATTATGTGGTACAAGTCATATATGATGTTGACTAGTGCGTGTCACGTGTGTGCGCGCGTGCGTGTGCGCGTGTGTTAAGCCCCGGATCTTCTTCAGTCCTAAATCCGCCCCTGGTTGGCTGTCTAGTTTCTGAGATGGGTTCGAACCAAGCCCCCACAATGTGACTCTAAAATTGAATCAAACCCGGAAGTACCAAAAATTGCAGTTCCCCCCTCATCCACTAGGGGCTGGTGTCAGAAGCGAGCAAATCCTCATTGACTCCCATGTTAAAAATACCAATTTCACAGCAGAAATAAACATGTTTACAGCCTGGTACCAGAACATGTTTTTGGTTTAAATGATCTAGTTTACACTCATGACAACTCTGAGGGGGGTGAATGTTTTTCTCACTCTTCTGTTTAAGTGTATTAAAAGCCTAAAATTCTGTATAATTAATGAGCATCAGACCCACGTGACCACAGAGCTAGCTCCGGGGAAAGGCCTCAGTAGAGCCTCGGTCTGGCCTGGAAACTGCTCCGGGATTTTGAGTCTCTGTGTTTGTGTATTCTTGTTTGGATATTATTTGTGCAATTGTTGGACAAAATGACTTGCTGTGGCATTAATTGCACTAACAGAGCGTCCAAGGAGTCTCCACTTCATTTTTTTCGGTAAGTAAAATTATATTTATGTATTTTAGGTCACTGCAGAGCTGAGCTTAGATTTTAACATGTACTGTTTAACCATGAAATTTAAATGTAATAGGGTAAAACCCAGTGCATTTAACATAATGCTGCACTTTAGAAAATGGGTTGAAATATAACATGTTGGTGGAGCTGGGTTCCCACTATCGGCTTGTGGAGCTCTCGGAGACCTCTGTGTTCCACCCGTTTCTCCCCTGGCTTCGCAGCTTCTGTGTGCTGCGCGGGCTGCCAGCTTGAGGAGCTCTGGGATGGAAACCTTTCCACCCGGTTCTCCCCAGCGGTCAGCCCGGCGTATCTCTGACTCAGAAGCTCTGGTGTTGTGCACAGTTAACTCCGGTTGTAGCTAGGTTGCTACCGCCGTTAGCTTAGCTCCCACCTCCGCGTTAGCTTTGGGTTAGCTTCAGGTTAGCTTGTAGCTAGTTGAACCGGGTGTCGTCAGTTGATCCCAGCCTTACAGCCCCACCCTCAGCTCCACCTCTCTTCCCTTTTATGGAATTGTCTGGGCTTGACGGAACCTGTGACACGGTCAAAATGGCGGTGGTGGCCACCTCCCATTTTTCTTCAAAAACGTGTTATTGGAGTCTATGGAAATGAATTGTCCAGTATGTATATGTCAATGGTTCGAGACCACCAGAACCTCTGCAGATGAAAGGATGATGTCATCACTCAGAAAGGCTCATCTCTGTTACCAAAAGCAGCTGAAACGGTCACGGTCAGACCCAGTGACGATCAGCCGGATCCAGCAACAGCCAAACACAGAGAAATATTTAAAGGACTTGTTAAAGCGATCGGGACCAGCTGGAGCCGGTTCCGGGTGGCGTGGCCTGGGAGAAAACAGTCAGCGAGGGAGATAATTCAGATGTCTTAATCTGACGAGTGACTGACCTTCTGAAAGCAGCAGTGGTGCTCAGCGGTGAGGAATGCTGATGCAGGTGAGTGCTCAGATTCAGGATGGAGCTGAGGCAATAGACGGGTTCTGTGGTCAGACAGACTGAGGTCAGTACTAAACAGACAGACAGACAGACAGACAGACAGACAGACAGGTTCAAACGCTCGAAGGACTGTAGGGCAGCAGACGATCTCACACTTAGCAGCAGAGCCAGGTGCTTAAATAGGGAGCAGCACAGGTGGAATTAACCAGCTAGATGACTACTGCTGTAGGGAGACAGGAAAACACAGAGGCCAGGGCATGATCATGACAGAAACACACATCCAGGAGGTGTGTGTGTGTGTGTGTGTGTGTGTGT
>NC_091747.1:64567436-64572436 GCF_043380555.1 Nothobranchius furzeri
ATACATAAATGATGGATGATAAATGGTTTAGTGGATTTGGAGAAGGCGTTTGACCGCGTCCCTCGGGGGGCCCTGTGGGGGGTACACGGGGGTATGAGGTACCATGCCCTCTGATACGGGCTGTTACGTCCCTGTATGACCGGTGTTGGAGCTTGGTCCATATTGCCGGCAGTAAGTCGGGCTCGTTCCCAGTGAGAGTCGGACTCCGCCAAGGCTGCCCTTTGTCACCGATTCTGTTCATAACCTTTATGGACAGGATTTCTAGGTGCAGCCAAGGTGTGGAGGGCATCCGTTTTGGTGGCCTGAGGATCGGGTCTCTGCTTTTGCAGATGATGTGGTCCTGTTGGCTTCATCAGAACGTGATCTTCAGCTTTCACTGGAGCGGTTCACAGCCGAGTGTGAAGCAGCTGGGATGAGAATCAGCTCCTCTAAATCTGAGACCATGGTCTTGATTTGGAAAATAGTAGAAAGCCTTCTCCGGGTCAGGGATGAGGTCCTGCCCCAAGTGGAGGAGTTTAAGTATCTCGGGGTCTTGTTCATGAATGCGGGAAAACTAGAGCGTGAGATGGATAGGTGGATTGGTGCTGCATCTGCAGTGATGCGGGCGTTGTACCGGTCTGTCGTGGTGAAGAGAGAGCTGAGCCAGAAGGCGAAGCTCTCGATTTACCGGTGGATCTACGTTCCTACCCTCACCTATGGTCATGAGCTTTGGGTAGTGACCGAAAGAACGAGATCACGGATACAAGCGGCCGAAATGAGTTCTCTCCACAGAGTGGCTGGGCTCTCCCTTAGAGATAGGGTGAGAAGCTCGGTCACCCGGGAGGGGCTCGGAGTAGACCCGCTGCTCCTCCACATCGAGAGGAGCCAGTTGAGGTGGCTTGGGCATCTCGTAAATGTGCTTCCTGGTGAGGTTTTCCGGGCACGTCCAACCGGGAGGAGACCTAAAGGAAGACCCAGGACACGGTGGAGGGACTATGTCTCTCACCTGGCCAGGGAACGCCTTGGGATTCCTCGGAGGAGCTGGCCCAAGTGTCTGGGGAGAGGGAAGTCTGGGCCTCTCGCCTTAGGCTACTGCCCCCGCGACCCGACTCCGAATAAGTGGATGAAAATGGATGGATGGATGGATGGATGGATGGATGGATGGATGGTACAGACATTAAACTAAATAATGCATTTGTTTAATGTCTAGAATAATAAACAACACGTTTATTTATCTAAGCGATTACGATACAGGTCCTCCTCCTCCTGCTGCTAATGGCTGACAACTTTCACGCTCATTGCTGCCATTGAAGAATGTTTATTAAAGATCAAGTTGATGAGAAACCGCTTGTTTACATTTGAAAAATGATCTCTGAGTTTCTCATGGAGGCTGAACATGAACGGCAACCAGGTGAGAAACAGTAACTCATGATGAGATGAGAAGCAGGTGTGACTGAGAGAAACAGACAAAAGGAACCAGGAAATGAAAAATCGGACTGAAAACACACAAATCTGAGACCATGGTTCTCGACCGGAAAAGGGTGGCTTGCCAATACAAGCGGCCGAAATGAGTTTCCTCCGTAGGGTGGCCGGGCTCAGCCTTAGAGATAGGGTGAGGAGCTCGGACATTCGGGAGGGACTCGGAGTAGAACCGCTGCTCCTCCGGATCGAAAGGAGCCAGCTGAGGTGGTTTGGGCATCTGGTCAGGGTGCCTCCTGGACGCCTCCCTGGGGAGGTGTTTCGGGCATGTTCTGCCGGCAGAAGGCCCCCAGGTCGACCCAGGACACGTTGGAGAGGTTACATCTTCAATCTGGTCCGGGAACGCCTTGGGGTCCTGCCGGAGGAGCTGGTGGAGGTGGCCGGGGTGAGGAAGGTCTGGAGCTCCCTAGTTGGGATGCTGCCCCCGCGACCCGGACCCGGAAAAGCGGAGGTATGACGACGTCGAGGACGACACTTCCTGTTTGTCTCTGTTTCTTCTTCATGTAACTTTACTCCAACTTTAAACACTAGAGACAAAAGATCTCTAGAATCATGAATCTTGTGTTTAAAAGCCACGACTGTTTCACATGTATGACATCAGCAGGTAAAACCACCTGAACACCCATCAGCCATCTTGAATCCGTTCTACTTCATGCTGCTATGCTTCAGAACCACTTATGTTAGCTGGGATCAGCCAGGCCCTGGCTATTACCTGGAATACTTTTCTATGTATGTTCTGTAACATGCACTGATCCTGAGGTTGTTGTCCAGCTCTGTGCTGCCACCTGCTGGACTAACTCACGTGCCCATCTAGTCTGATAACAGAATAGAATAGAATAGAATAGACTTTATTCATCCCACAGTGGGGGAATTCACTTGTTACAGCAACACTTCCTCACTAATCACTTCCTAGTCTGGTTAGTCTTCGCCGTTCACTCGATGAGGCCAATCAGGTGATCACGCATTTTGAGACCATCCTCTCTTTTCCCCCAAGGTCAGAGCCTCTCTGCAGTGCTTTCGAGTGATTTTAGACACAACGGCTGTTAAGCGCCACCCAACACCTCAGACAGACATCTAACCTGCAGACCCTGGCTGCAGCTCTTGGCTGGACTAGAAATCTGAATTCGGTTCATCGGTGGTCCAGACGAAAGCGGCCCGACTGGTGAGGTTCACCGGACATTGAGACAACAGGAACCCAAAGAGGCACTGTTGCTTTTGAATTCAGAACCATCAGAGGGGCGATACACTGAGTCAGGTGTAAATAAAACCTGGAGAAGGAGGACATAGCGGAGCTCCATCAGTCACTTTATTTATGCTCATCCTGTTCTAATATAGTAGCACATACTCAAATTTAACCAAATTAATATTTAGATCTAAACATTTTAACTTCTCAAAGCTCCACAGCTCACCTGCAGTAGCAACAGTGAATTCCTTCAACAGGTGACATTAAACTAAATGCAGAAGGAAATATTTAGTCTCTGGGAAGATGACGTGTTGTCTCCAGAATCAACTGTTAAAATATGAAATATGTGTTGAATCTTTCATTGTAACTTCAGCCGCTTATCCAGAGTCGGGTCGCGGGGGCAGTAGCCTAGGCCGGAACGCCCAGACTTCCCTCTCCCCAGACACTTGGGCCAGCTCCTCCGAGGAATCCCAAGGCGTTCCCTGGCCAGGTGAGAGACATAGTCCCTCCACCGTGTCCTGGGTCTACCTTTAGGTCTCCTCCCGGTTGGACGTGCCCGGAAAACCTCACCAGGAGGCACATTAACGAGATGCCCGAGCCACCTCAACTGGCTCCTCTCGATGTGGAGGAGCAGCGGGTCTACTCCGAGCCCCTCCCGGATGACCGAGCTTCACACCCTATCTCTAAGGGAGAGCCCAGCCACTCTGTGGAGAAAACTCATTTTGGCCGCTTGTATCCGTGATCTCGTTCTTTCGGTCACTACCCAAAGCTCATGACCATAGGTGAGGGTAGGAACGTAGATCGACCGGTAAATCGAGAGCTTCGCCTTCTGACTCAGCTCTCTCTTCACCACGACAGACCGGTACAACGCCCGCATCACTGCAGATGCAGCACCAATCCACCTATCCATCTCACGTTCCAGTTTTCCCTCACTCGTGAACAAGACCCCGAGATACTTAAACTCCTCCTCTTGGGGCAGGACCTCATCCCTGACCCGGAGAAGGCATTCTACCCTTTTCTGAATCAAGACCATGGTCTCAGATTTAGAGGAGCTGATTCTCATCCCAGCTGCTTCACACTCGGCTGCAAACCGCTCCAGTGAAAGCTGAAGATCACGTTCTGATGAAGCCAACAGGACCACATCATCTGCAAAAAGCAGAGACCTGATCCTCAGGCCACCAAAACGGATGCCCTCCACACCTTGGCTGCACCTAGAAATCCTGTCCATAAAGGTTATGAACAGAATCGGTGACAAAGGGCAGCCTTGGCGGAGTCCGACTCTCACTGGGAACGAGCCCGACTTACTGCCGGCACTGCGGACCGAGCTCTGACACCGGTCATACAGGGACCTAACAGCCCGTATCAGAGGGCCTGGTACCCCATTCTCCTGGAGTACCCCCCACAGGAAACCCCAGGGGACGCGGTCAAACGCCTTCTCCAAATCCACAAAACACATACACTAGTTGGATGAACTCCCACTCAGCCTCCAGGACCCCCCTAAGGGTATCGAGCTGGTCCAGTGTTCCACGGCCACGATGAGAACCACATTGATCCTCCTGAATCTGAGGTTCCACAGTCCAACGGACCCTCCACTCCAGAACCCCAGAATAGACCTTACCACCGACTCCGCCTCTTTTCCCACCAGAGAGGTGACATTCCATGTACCAAGAACTAGTCTTTATAGTCGAGGACCAGGCTGCCAAGGTCCCTGCCTTCAGCTACCACCCAACACACAAAGTACCCGACCCCTTTGGCCCCTCCCACGAGTGGTGAGCTCATGGAAAGGGGAACCAACGTTTCCTCTCCGGGCTGTGTCCGACCGGGCTCTGTGGGTGAAAGCCCGGCCACCAGGCGCTCACCAACGTGCCCCACCTCCAGAGGGGGGCCCCGGTGACCCACGCCCGGGCGAGGGAACACTGATCCATTATTATTCTTCATGAGGGGTCTATGGCCTGCTCTTTGTCTGATCCTCACCTAGGACCGGTTTGCCTTGGGTGACCCTACCAGGCATAAAGCCTCAGACCACTTAGCACCATCGGGACACTAAACCCCTCCACCACGGTACGGCGGCCACCCAGGAGGGCCTACCAGTGCCGCTTTATATTATTTCATCACCACAGAAATGTCCTAATGTTGTGATTCCTCTCACATACATGGCAACACCTTCTGATTCTGAATAAACGTAGACAGACGCTGATAAATCAAACCCATGGGAGACTTCTGATTAGATTTTCAGAACTTTAATGGAAATTGTCGCTAATGGATAAAAACACACACGTGATTATTTGATTGGTTAGAAAATCCCAGCTGAGCCAACTAATCCCAGCTGGTGGAGGTTTGCTGCTCTGAACGACAATCA
>NC_091747.1:64574936-64629936 GCF_043380555.1 Nothobranchius furzeri
TTTCCTGCGACCCTCTGCTGACCTCTGTGGTGATGGCGTTCTTCTTAGCAGGTCGGTTCATTGTGATGGTGGTGATGTTCTCCTCCGTAGACACCAGCAGCGTCTGGTACGCCGCTCCAACGCCAGCGGGCTGTGCTGCCGCCCGAGCGGAGCTTCCTTCTTCTGCTTTAAGCATGGAGCCAATCAGGTCGCAGTACTGCTGCCGGGCTTGATCCTGACAGAAACCAGCTGTTGGTCTCAGAACCATGACTGGGTCCATTCATCAGGCTTTACTAGAACTGGGTCAACCAAACCTGAGAAATGGAGCCCAGGGACTTCCAGGCATCCCATTTAGCCTTGTTGATGAAGTCCAGCATTCCTGGTTTAGGAGTGTTACAGGGACCCTGGGTGGCCTGGAGGAGGAGCAGGAGTGTCATCAGTCCAGCTTTCTGGCTCAGAGACGTTGACAGAAACTTCTAGAAGTTCTGACCTGTTTGAAGAGAGCGTAGATCTTTAGTTTGACCTCGTTACCCGGGTCACTCCTCATGGTCGAAAGTTTGCTCTTCGCCTCCTCAAACTCCTCCACTGTGGCACCTATGAACACACACACACACACACACACACACACACACACACACACACACACACACTACAACCTTTCCTGCAGCAGGAACCTGCTGAGAGACTTTGGGGTGAAGTAGATCTACTCACCCATCGGAGCCGCGGTGGTGTGGAACGTCAGACTCGGAGCGCTGGATCTGAACAGACAGAAGAAAAAAAAAGATTTTCCTGGAACTTCCTGCTGGTTCCTGATGTTCACAGAGACGAGCAGTCACACCGACAGGGACCATCTAGACTCCAGGTGACCTGAATGTGCCTGTTTTTGGTCTGTGGGAGGAAACCAGAGAAAACCCTTGCATACACGTGCCAACTCCACGCAGTAAGCCAGACGTTGGGATTTGAACCGACGACCTGCATTACTGTTTTAAACTGGAGTAGGCACACTCACAGCGCTGATCTGGAGTCTGTGGATGGAGCTGATTGGAGTGTAGACTGGCTGTAACTCTCACCCCAGGCTGATCTCAGACCTTTACCGAGTCTTCCATGACCCTGGGGAAGTTCCAGACGACGGTCCGACTGCATCCTCATCAGCGATAAGCGCTGAAACAAGCCAACCACGTTGCTGTATGTTGAAGCTCTACTTGGAACCTTGTTGAGATCCAACCATGCAGATTAGGATTTTGGCCCTTTTCCAAACGGTCATAAACTTTTGATCATGACTGCATCAGTTTCCAGTGGCGGAAACGTGTGTGGAGCGCTGGTGGTTTATCCAATCAGCTGAGAGGAGAAGCTCCAACTCTGAAGACCTTTAGGGAGTCAGACCTCCATCTTTCATTCTTTTGACCATGTGACCTTTTTAAGCTAGTGCGATTATCTTTTATTTGCATGACTTTAGTCAGATAAAATAATACCCGTATGTATGCTTAAGAAAACATTACGGAGGTTGTCGAAGTATTCCAACCACCGACCCACAACGTCCAGAGCAGATTCAGCAGCATGCCGTCCTCACTAGCGCGCTGCTCTCCTCCTGAGATGGACCAGAACCTCCTCACAGCTGTAGGTGAACATTTATTCCAGTAATATTCTTAATCAGGCTGACAGTAAAACTACAAACGTTCTCTTGTTGGGTAGACTCTTGCAGGTGTGGGGGCGGACCTGCTGATCTCAGACCTGTTCAACCTTCACTTGACCATGGCCGCCAGGTCATCAGCTGATCTGGGACAAAGGTCGCTTCTAACCGACACCGGCTGTCCCGTTAAAGCACCAAACGCCGGCCCGACTGCAAAAACACCAAACACGTTCTTAACAGGTGTTGTGTCGATATGAGTTCCCCCGTCTGTCTCCCCCCCAACTGCGAGTCTGACCCTAGCCCTAAGCAAACACAAAGCCGTGTTAAACAGTCATTTCATAAATATAAATATGCATAGCATAACTTTTGGTGACAGCGGGGTTTTGGTTGGAGTGATGGTTGTTATTGTGAGTGGATGGTTCCAATCCGCAGCTGGCTGGAAAAGAGACAGATCTCGACGGGGGAACTCATATCGACACAACACACGTTCCAGCAGCTAGCTAACGAGAAGCTCCAAACATTACCTTCTAAGTTTGATGAAGCGCCACACAGCAGCACTTCTCTGGGCGACGCCGGCCATTTACACCCAGGACTCAGTCCAAGGTTCGGCAGAAAGAACGGAACCAGAGTAAACACAGAGGCTAACAGCTACGGGAGAGGCTAACCGCTACTAATGAACTAGACTCGCGAGCGATACGACAGGGAACCAAGTGCAGTGGCTGGCCACACCCTCCCTAGTGCCTCTTCTTCTTCTGGTGTTTTATTGGCGGTTGGCAAACAACGAATGGTGCGTTACCGCCACCTACTAGTGTGGAGTGTGGTCTGGAACAGCGCTCATAAAACAAAATCAAACAGGGGAAAGAAAGAAAAAAAATACATATATATACACAAAGATACACACACATACATACACATATATATACAAATACATATATACATCAAAGTCTCCCAAACATCCTTATCTCTTTTAAAAACTGAAATAAAATCAGAAAACAGTCACTTTTTGAATTCTGTCTCAATAAATCAATACGGTCTAGTTTCAGTTTGATCTGACTAAGATTTTGAATCAATGTCCTTCTTCCTGCCTGATACTTCCGACATTGTAATATAACATGAACTATAGTTTCTTCTTCTCCACAATAATCACATTTCCCTGTACTATGTTTCCCTACCATGAATAATGTATTGTTTAACCCAGTATGTCCAAACCTTAGTCTAGAAATGATCACCTCCTCTCTCCTAACCCTTCCAGGGTTTCTCATTTCACCTACTCTTCTTTGAATTTTATACAACCATCTACCCTCCTCTCCTCCTCCCATTGTTTTTGCCATTTTTTTCTTCATTTATTGCCTTATTATGCTCTTCATCTCTTTCTGACAAAATCGAACATCTAACTGAACCGAAGTATTTATAGCTTCCTTAGCCATCATATCAACTTCTTCATTTCCACTGATTCCACAATGAGCTGGAATCCATAAAAATGTACTGTAAGTCCCATCATGTTTATTCTATAAAGTGTCAGCTGAATCTCTAGGAGTATGTCTGGTCTGCTTTCTGAATGGCTGTACTTTAAACTGGTTAATGATGAGCTGGAGTCTGAACAAATAACTGAGAATAATGGTCGGGTTTCTTCCACCCATTGAACTCCCTATGCATCTACCAATTAGCAGCTACTTTGAATGAGGGAGAGCGAGAGGAGAGCACTCTGACCCTTTTTCATCAAGTCTTTTGAAATTTGGTATTTCTACATGTCATCGCGTTGGGGGGGGGGGGGGGGGCATTGCCCCTCCCTACATCCGGGCTCGGCTGTAGCCTGGTGGTCCTGTCTCTGCTGTCTGCTGTTCTAGTTCTGCACAAATGTTTCAATAATAAGAAATTATCTTAATTATGTGTGTTTGTTCCTTTTCTCTAAGCATATGTGCCTTAACGAGGAAAGTTCCCCACTGTGGGAACAATAAAGTTCAATTTAATTCAGTTTATTTCTGTAGCTCCACATCAGGACCAGAGTCGTCTCAAGGACCTTCACACAGTCCATCACAGGTCAGGTCATTAAGCCAATCAGTAAACAGTTTCCTACATAAGGAACCCAGCAGCTTGCATCGAGTCACTGACTAGTGTCAGAGTCTTTACAGCAATCCTCAGAAGGCATGCAGCGACAGTGGAGAGGAAAACTCCCTTTTAACAGGAAGACACCTCCAGAGAATCCTGGCTCAGTATAAGCAGCCATCCTCCACGACTCACTGGGGATGGAGAAGACAGAGCAGGCACACACACACACACACACACTTGTGCGTGTGTGTGTGTGTGTGTGTGATTAAAGGGTAAATACACTACTATACTAATATCTATCTATCTATCTATCTATACAAATATACATATATACATACATATATATCTATATATGTATGTATATAGATAGATAGATAGATAGATAGATAGATAGATAGATAGATAGATAGATAGATAGATAGATAGATAGATAGATAGATAGATAGATAGATAGATGATAGAGAAACTGAAAGAGGGAAATCAGTTTTGTCATTTAAAAACTAAATGTAGTCTTTCATTCTAGAACTCACTAGCTGAGATTTATTTCTTTATTATCAAAGTAGTTTTATTCTGAAGACCATTCACAACTTCCTTTCTAATACTCTTATTGTGAAAAGCTTTGTCGGAAATGATGCACCGGTGCGCGGGAAAACGGTTACTGCGTCAGTAAAACTGTTTTCAACAAACCGATAACGGGTCGTTTAGCGCAGCGGAAAACCGGACAAGAAACAGATCTGCGCCACAGCTGAGGAAGAGGAGGATGAAATGAGCGAAAGCGGAACTCAGGTGAGTCTGAAGCTGGCGGGTTATGCGGGTTTGTGTGAAACTAGCGAGCTTTGTCCTCGCCATCACCGGAACAGTTCAGCAGCCCAGGCTGTAATGTCCAATAATCGGAAGGTTGCTCCGACCAGAGACAGCTGCCGTTGTGTCCTTGGGCAAAACATTTAACCCACCTTGCCTGCTGGTGGTGGTCGGAGGGACAGCCCGCCCCAGGGCAGCTGTGGCTCCACCATGGCTCATCCCCACCAGGGTGTGACGATTGTGAAGCGCCCTGGGGGGTTGTAGAACCCTAAGAGCTGGCCAAGTAAAGTCCGAAAGGGTTCAGAAGATGGCAGCTTCTCATCCGGGGAGCTTTGTTTACTCTGACTGGAAAATGGGAAAGTCCAGCTTATCAGCTGTAGCTCTCTGTTGTTGCCTAACGAGCAGAAACTACCTCCGAATACTCCCCCTCCCCACCTATAATGAGTACAGCCTCCATTGTGTGGCAGTAGTTGTGATTAGATGCAGGAGGGTGCGACCCAGACTCAAGCTGTGTAGGAATGAGATCCAAAGCTGGATTATAGGTAATGGAAAGGTGAAATGTAAGCCCCGCCCCTATTCAAAGTGGCGTTTTCACGTTTGACATAGTTTCCTTTACTCCTCTCACACCATCTACCGTCTACAAGACTGTGACTCAGGGTCCCAGTATGACCGTCAGTCCAGTCATGAGTCGTTTAATGTACACACACACACACACACACACACACACACACACACACACACACACAAAGAAGTTTTGTCCCGTGCAGAATGTCAACGCGATGTCTTAAGCATGGAGGACGGAAAACGTCCCTCTGCACCTGTGTTCAGGGACTCCCAGCCGTCTGCAGGAGGCAGCAAGTCCTTCATCACTGACGGGTTTATTCTGTTAGGATCTCATCTTAGCTGATGTTCGGATCCTCCTCCTCACACATGAAGCTCTTGATGATCAGGCTCCACCATACACCTGTGATCTGGGACCAGGCTCCAAGGATAACAAGATGTTTGTGTTATCTGGATAACCTGTGGACACTTTGTCCATGTCCATGTGTCTCTGCAGCTGTTTGCTCGTCTGGACGCTCGGCGCTGTCTGAAGGACATTGAACCTCGTGTGTTCCCTGATAATGGAGGACCTGACCACGGTTAATAGCCACGCCCACTCCCTACCAGCTAATAAATGCTGCTATCTGACCAGGTATCACTGACTGGAATGTTTGTGTTTAACCTGACAGGTGAGGTGGTGGAGGTGTACGGAGCGGAGGGGACAGGTGACGTCTCCAGCAGCCCACCAGGTGACCTGCTCAGACTCACCTGTGACCTCTGGCTGAGACTGAATGTTATTTCCAGGTAAGACAGAGCTGCTCTACCACCTGCTGTGTCGCTGTGTGCTGCCCAAGGAGACCGGTGGTCTGGAGGTGGACGTTGTGTTTGTGGACACGGATTACAGTCTTGACATGTCAAGACTTGTCAGCATCCTGGATAGCAAACTGAGCTCAGGTAACACTCACAGGTGTCAGACAGCTGGATCCAGATTCAGATCTGAGTCCTGGTCCAGAACCGTGCTGAAGTTCTACCTGTGTCCAGGTCTTTCCACTTGCTCCACCTCTGCTGGATCAGATGAGGCGGTTCTGCGTTCCTGTCTTTCTCGCCTCCTCGTCGTCCACTGCTCCTCCTCCTCCCAGCTTCTGCTCACACTTCACTTCCTGGAGACCACCTTATCTTCACGGCCAAGCGTGGCACTCCTCCTCATTGACAGCATCTCTGCGTTTTATTGGTCTGACAGCAGTGAGGGCGGAGCCAGCCTCAGCAAACGGGAGGAGAAGCTCAGCAAGTGTTCAGAGCTGCTGGGTCGACTGCTCAGGTGGATCTCAGGAAGCAGGTTCCGTAGGCCCTAGAGTGGGCCAGGCTCGTGTTACCATGACAACGAGTTTATTCCCACCATGTCCCACCTGGTCTCGGCTCAGGACAATGGCAATATACAAAATATTTAGTTAAATAATTGTTGATTGGATAGCGATAATAATCCTAATTATGCTACGTTAAAGTAATAACATACTTAGTATGTACTACAACGACGATAACAGTAAGTTTACTACGTTAAAGTAATAACATACTTAGTATGTACTACAACGACGATAACAGTAAGTTTACTACGTTAAAGTAATAACATACTTAGTATGTACTACAACGACGATAACAGTAAGTTTACTACGTTAAAGTAATAACATACTTAGTATGTACTACAACGACGATAACAGTAAGTTTACTACGTTAAAGCAATAACATACTAAGTATGTACTACAACGACGATAACAGTAAGTTTACTACGTTAAAGCAATAACATACTTAGTATGTACTACAACGACGATAACAGTAAGTTTACTACGTTAAAGCAATAACATACTTAGTATGTACTACAACGACGATAACAGTAAGTTTACTACGTTAAAGTAATAACATACTTAGTATGTACTACAACGACGATAACAGTAAGTTTACTACGTTAAAGTAATAACACACTTAGTATGTACTACAACGACGATAACAGTAAGTTTACTACGTTAAAGTAATAACACACTTAGTATGTACTACAACGACGATAACAGTAAGTTTACTACGTTAAAGCAATAACACACTTAGTATGTACTACAACGACGATAACAGTAAGTTTACTACGTTAAAGCAATAACACACTTAGTATGTACTACAACGACGATAACAGTAAGTTTACTACGTTAAAGCAATAACACACTTAGTATGTACTACAACGACGATAACAGTAAGTTTACTACGTTAAAGCAATAACACACTTAGTATGTACTACAACGACGATAACAGTAAGTTTACTACGTTAAAGCAATAACACACTTAGTATGTACTACAACGACGATAACAGTAAGTTTACTACGTTAAAGTAATAACACACTTAGTATGTACTACAACGACGATAACAGTAAGTTTACTACGTTAAAGTAATAACACACTTAGTATGTACTACAACGACGATAACAGTAAGTTTACTACGTTAAAGTAATAACACACTTAGTATGTACTACAACGACGATAACAGTAAGTTTACTACGTTAAAGTAATAACACACTTAGTATGTACTACAACGACGATAACAGTAAGTTTACTACGTTAAAGTAATAACACACTTAGTATGTACTACAATGACGATAACAGTAAGTTTACTACGTTAAAGTAATAACACACTTAGTATGTACTACAACGACGATAACAGTAAGTTTACTACGTTAAAGTAATAACACACTTAGTATGTACTACAACGACGATAACAGTAAGTTTACTACGTTAAAGTAATAACACACTTAGTATGTACTACAACGACGATAACAGTAAGTTTGCTACGTTAAAGCAATAACACACTTAGTATGTACTACAACGACGATAACAGTAAGTTTACTACGTTAAAGCAATAACAGACTTAGTATGTACTACAACGACGATAACAGTAAGTTTACTACGTTAAAGCAATAACAGACTTAGTATGTACTACAACGACGATAACAGTAAGTTTACTACGTTAAAGCAATAACACACTTAGTATGTACTACAACGACGATAACAGTAAGTTTACTACGTTAAAGCAGTAACACACTTAGTATGTACTACAACGACGATAACAGTAAGTTTACTACGTTAAAGTAGTAACACACTTAGTATGTACTACAACGACGATAACAGTAAGTTTACTACGTTAAAGCAATAACATACTTAGTATGTACTACAACGACGATAACAGTAAGTTTACTACGTTAAAGCAATAACATACTTAGTATGTACTACAACGACGATAACAGTAAGTTTACTACGTTAAAGTAATAACACACTTAGTATGTACTACAACGACGATAACAGTAAGTTTACTACGTTAAAGCAATAACACACTTAGTATGTACTACAACGACGATAACAGTAAGTTTACTACGTTAAAGTAATAACACACTTAGTATGTACTACAACGATGATAACAGTAAGTTTACTACGTTAAAGTAATAACACACTTAGTATGTACTACAACGACGATAACAGTAAGTTTACTACGTTAAAGTAATTACACACTTAGTATGTACTACAACGACGATAACAGTAAGTTTACTACGTTAAAGTAATTACACACTTAGTATGTACTACAACGACGATAACAGTAAGTTTACTACGTTAAAGTAGTAACATGCTTAGTATGTACTACAACGACGATAACAGTAAGTTTACTACGTTAAAGTAATTACACACTTAGTATGTACTACAACGACGATAACAGTAAGTTTACTACGTTAAAGTAATTACACACTTAGTATGTACTACAACGACGATAACAGTAAGTTTACTACGTTAAAGTAATAACATACTTAGTATGTACTACAACGACGATAACAGTAAGTTTACTACGTTAAAGTAGTAACATGCTTAGTATGTACTACAACGACGATAACAGTAAGTTTACTACGTTAAAGTAATTACACACTTAGTATGTACTACAACGACGATAACAGTAAGTTTACTACGTTAAAGTAGTAACATGCTTAGTATGTACTACAACGACGATAACAGTGTAGCGTTATGGATTTATGCTCTTTTATGAAAGAGAAACCATGCTACGTATTAATTCGGAATATTAATTTTAATAAATCAATAACCAAATTTTATATTGTTCAGAAGACTCAAAGGTTGTTTTCATCCATAAACTGCCGATAATATCTGAGTGTCTGTGTTTCAGTTCAATGAGGAAACCAGTTTGACGTTTAAAAGTTTTAATTCTTCAAATTAAACTAATGATTTTGAAATTGACAAACAGGAAATACAATCAACATTAGTAACTTTGTGGGACAATCTCTTTAACAGTTGATATGCTGTTCTGGCTCAAATAGACCTTCTGATGAATTTATGAAGATTGAGAATGTTGTGATGGTGAGAGTGATATGAGCTGGGATGGGTGCGTGAGTGCATCTGATTTTGCTTCAGGAAGAAACAGGTGTCTGAGTGAAAAGTGATGGTTTGAATAAACTTAGGCTTTTAGTTGGAAAAGATGCATCAAAACGCTAAACACCGTGTTCTGTCTCACCGAACTCTTGTGGACCCTCTTTCGGATCCGGGCCGTGGAGGATGTTGTGGTTCATCCGGATGACACCGACGGCTGACAGGAGACGAGGTGTCGAGCGGACCCGGTCCAGAGTTGCCCTCGGTACACGTTGATGGTAAAGCGTTTTGTCGACGCGCTTTCTTAAGTTAATTCACTCAGAAATCAAAAGACTCAGTAATGAGTCTGCGTTAGAAGTTGCGATTCAGCTATTCTGCCTGGCGTGGCAGAAACAGCGTGAGAGGAGGGGGGGGGGGATTGAGCCCATGGGCTCCGTTCCCCGTTAGCGGTTGTTCACAAGTCCTCTCTCTTTCGTGGCCCAACACGAACTGTTCAAAAGACTGAAAACTTACCAAAAACCTTTCTCTTCTCAAAGCAAACGTGCGTCATCAAATGTGTCTGGAGTTTACTGTGAGCAGGTGTGTGTGGATGTGTGTGAATGTTTGTGCTTGAGTGTGTGTGAAGGTCAGTAACAAACATTCTCAACATTATTTAAGAATGGATTCATTAAACCATTATAATTACCCCAAAGCATAATAGTCATTCATTTGATTAAACACATTTATAATGAGCAAAATGATAATGGTTACTTTAACATTAAAATCAAGAAAAAGAAGTTTAAACTTTATGTTTTGACTTGGTCTGGGTACAACTCATGTAAACACATCTTCTGGTAGACTGCAGGTGGCAGATGTTATGGTTTCCTCCCAGACTCGCTGGCGTTCAGGTCTTAATCTGTGGGTGAAAGTTCTCAGCGACCCAGCTTTGACACAGCTGAGTCCAACACCCCCATTGTGACAGAAAACCCATATTTCCTCACGTTACAACAGTAAGTTTACTACGTTAAAGTAATAACACACTTAGTATGTACTACAACGACGATAACAGTAAGTTTACTACGTTAAAGTAGTAACATACTTAGTATGTACTACAACGACGATAACAGTAAGTTTACTACGTTAAAGTAATAACACACTTAGTATGTACTACAACGACGATAACAGTAAGTTTACTACGTTAAAGTAATAACACACTTAGTATGTACTACAACGACGATAACAGTAAGTTTACTACGTTAAAGTAATAACACACTTAGTATGTACTACAACGACGATAACAGTAAGTTTACTACGTTAAAGTAATAACACACTTAGTATGTACTACAACGACGATAACAGTAAGTTTACTACGTTAAAGTAATAACATACTTAGTATGTACTACAACGACGATAACAGTAAGTTTACTACGTTAAAGTAGTAACATACTTAGTATGTACTACAACGACGATAACAGTAAGTTTACTACGTTAAAGCAATAACATACTTAGTATGTACTACAACGACGATAACAGTAAGTTTACTACGTTAAAGCAATAACACACTTAGTATGTACTACAACGACGATAACAGTAAGTTTACTACGTTAAAGTAGTAACATACTTAGTATGTACTACAACGACGATAACAGTAAGTTTACTACGTTAAAGCAATAACATGCTTAGTATGTACTACAACGACGATAACAGTAAGTTTACTACGTTAAAGTAGTAACATGCTTAGTATGTACTACAACGACGATAACAGTAAGTTTACTACGTTAAAGTAATAACACGCTTAGTATGTACTACAACGACGATAACAGTAAGTTTACTACGTTAAAGTAATAACATGCTTAGTATGTACTACAACGACGATAACAGTAAGTTTACTACGTTAAAGTAGTAACATGCTTAGTATGTACTACAACGACGATAACAGTAAGTTTACTATGTTAAAGCAATAACATACTTAGTATGTACTACAACGACGATAACAGTAAGTTTACTACGTTAAAGCAATAACATACTTAGTATGTACTACAACGACGATAACAGTAAGTTTACTATGTTAAAGCAATAACATACTTAGTATGTACTACAACGACGATAACAGTATGTTTGCTGTGGTACTATAACACTACTACAGTAATTCTACTTCGGTAGAATAATAATTAGCCGTGCTAACCCGTAAAGCTACGGCTCTGTGGTTTCTACCCGGTCTGTGATCAGGTTCTAAGTTAATCTTCAGTCAGAACTCTCCGTGGGGTTCTGCTGTTCAGTGATGAGGTTCTGATGTAGAACTGGATCAGCTGATGTTCTGCTTTGTTGTTGCTCCTCAGGGATTACAGAATCACCATCTTTGCTTCCTGCCGAACCATCAGGAGGAGTTCCAGTGGCTCCTCCTCCTGTGTAGAAATGGACCGCCCTTATCTCTGTCGCCCCTGGCAGTGCCTGGTCACACACCGACTGCTGTGCTCCAAACGTGAAGCCGACACCGAACAGATGAGGCATCCAGTCTTCTCCATCCACACCTCCTCCTCTTCCTGGACTGGGACCAGGGGGTCCAGAACCAGCTTCTTCAAAGTGACGGATGGGGGGGTGGAGTTCCTCTGAGTTTCTGGTTTCGGTGAAAACATTTCTGACCCAGTTGTTTCAATAAAATCCTCAGATCAGAACCACGTCTTATTGTTTCCATCTTCTGGTTTGGATCACGGTTCTGTGTTCAGTTTTAGAGCTGGTTCTGATGGGGTCCAGGTGTTCTGGGGAACCCAGAACAGAGTCTAGAGGTCATGCACTGTTCTTCATGGAGTCCCTGGGTGTGGAACAGATGGACTACAGGGTTCTACTGAGACCAGCCCGGGTTTCAGGTTCCTCTCTAGTCCGGGGCCCGCCTTTACCAACAGTCCTTACACACAGATCCCAGACCGACTGGCAGGGCAGATTTGGGTCACGTGCACACACTTGAACTTAACGTGGAAGCTGGTTGTTGAACACCAGTACTGAAGGTACCAGTCGTCTACATCTTCCTCACCCACTAATAAATGGTTGCCAGTGTTGGGCAGGCCTTGCTTCAGTCGGTGTGCCCCTGGTGTGCCCCAGGGCAGCTGTGACCACGTTGTAGCTCATCCCCACCGACGTGTGAATGAGTGATTGTGTTGTGAAGCTCCTTGGGGGGTTAGAAGGCAGGTCATTTACCAATGATTCCACATAGTTTTACAACCCTCTTTCTAACTGCTACTGTTCGTGTCTACATAGGAACTACTGTTGAATCTAGTGTTTGTCTCGTTTTATTTGAATTCTTGGTTTCTTCTGTACTCTACTGCTATCTGTCCTCAGCTGTGATAACGCGTGTTTCCATCTGTGGAACCAAATCTCACCTTATTCCGACAGGTGAGAACTGTTCTCTGTCCCCTGCTGATCAGCACCGTCCACAGTCCAGATCCTCTCACTCCGGGTTTTCCAGCTCTGCGCTGCAGTCCAGATCCCTGCAGTTCTGATCCAGTTTGGGCTTTTCAGGTCTGATGACAGAGGCTGCTTCACAGGAGCAGCCCTTCAGCATATCCCTCCGCGGGGTCATACACACCACAACACAAACAAACCAGATCGGTCAGTTAACCGACACAGCCGTGCTGAGCTAGACTTCTATCGCTGTGTGTGAGCCGGGGTGTACCGGGTCTGCTCGGTCCGGTGAAGCGGAAGTAGAGGTTTTCAGGGATCTACTTCTCCTGCTGGTGCTGACAGGCGGTGATTCGGTCAATCCCAAACATGGCCTCCATGACGGTGCGACCACTTCAACTTTAAAATTTCACCGATTTTCTCCGCGCAACCTTCGTTGTTTTACTTCCACGATCAACGGGGATGTTTCCACGGAGAACCTTGTCACGGCAGACCCATGAAGCAGACGTTATCTGCCGGAGAAGTTCGCTGTTGAACACATCGCTCTAAGTTGGCTGGAAAGCTGGAGAGGAAAAAGAGAATCGCATCAAACCAGTAAGGAGCTACATCCTTCGTTTCACTGCAGCCGGAGTCTGCTCCGTGGGCTCCGGTTCTGTTCGGCCGGCTGTCCCCGCTCACCGAGCGCCTGTCAGCAGCGTTCTCTACGGTGCGGTCAGCTCGAGAGCTAATGCTAGGCTAATGGAGGAGTGAACGGGGCGCTCCGAGGCTAACAGCCTAACTGGTGTTTTTATGCCAACAGAAGCTAATAGCTAACGTGCTGATACTCCGGTAGTTAGAGGGACTGCTGGTGTCCACAAGGACCGCCGCTGGTCTCCCGGAACCGATAATCAACCTGGCAGCCTGTCTTCTGTCAGGCGTGTCTACTAGCATGCTAACCAGCAGGTTAGCTACAGGGCAGGGGCTAACTGATTGGTAATCATCGATCAGTGAGCGGGGTTTTAAAGAACGTTCATAGGACCGCAGTTCTAGAGAACCTTCAGGGTTCTACAAAAGGTTTAAAGGTCTTAACTGACGTTCCCAAGCTGTAAAAGAGGTTGTAGGGTTTAGGAGGAGACACCATGACGTTAAAGGAGGTTCTGGAGGAGACACCTTGATGTTTAAGGAGGTTCTGGAGGAGACACCTTGATGTTTAAGGAGGTTCTAGGGTCCTGGAGGAGACACCATGACGTTAAAGGAGGTTCTGGAGGAGACACCTTGATGTTTAAGGAGGTTCTAGGGTCCTGGAGGAGACACCATGACGTTAAAGGAGGTTCTGGGGTCCTGGAGGAGACACCTTGATGTTTAAGGAGGTTCTAGGGTCCAAGGGGAGGAGACACCATGACGTTAAAGGAGGTTCTAGGGTCCTGGAGGAGACACCATGACGTTAAAGGAGGTTCTGGAGGAGACACCATGATGTTTAAGGAGGTTCTGGGGTCCTGGAGGAGACACCATGTTTAAGGTGTTTCTAGGGTTTAGGAGGAGACACCATGATGTTTAAGGAGGTTCTGGAGTCTTGGAGGAGACACTATGATGTTTAAGGAGGTTCTGGAGTTTTGGAGGAGACACCATGGTGTTTAAAGCTTGTTTTATGCTTGACGCATTCACTTTCCGCTTCGTGATGCGGCTCGCGGATGGAACGCGCTTCACAACTCGCAGCGTTTATGGTTCATGCGGCTTGTCTCTGCGGTGAGCCAATATTCTCCCAAACTGTAGGGGGCAGCATGGAGCTCTACAGCATGCATCCAACACTACACCATGGTAGAAGTAGAAATTACTGTTTACAACATGGCATTCCAGCATTTTTTAACAGCGTCCTCGTCTTTTCCGACAGTGCGAGCTATTTCTCTCCAAGAATTATTAACAACATGTTGATCACGGGGATCTCTGAGAGCTGAATCATACAAATGTCTGTATTTACCAACCTCTGCCATACTAGTTCTTGCCGGTCCACCATGTTTTTCCGCGTCCGACCATCCGCGTGGTTAAAAAATTTTCTAGGTGCGCGATGTGGAAATTTTGGGCCGTGCAGAGGCGCGGTGGAAGGGCGTGGTTGTTAAAATGACGCAATTTTGCTGTGGGGACTTCGTGGACGCGTCAAGCATAAACCAACCTTTAGGAGGTTCTAGGGTTTAGAAGGAGACACCTTGATGTTTAAGGAACTTCTAGCATTTAGGAGGAGACACCATGATGTTTAAGGAGGTTCTAGGGTCCCGGAGGAGACACCACGATGTTTAAGGAGGTTCTAGGGTTTAGAATGAGACACCATGATGTTTAAGGAACTTCTAGCATTTAGGAAGAGACACCATGATGTTTAAGGGGGTTCTAGGGTCCCGGAGGAGACACCATGATGTTTAAGGAGGTTCTAGGGTCCCGGAGGAGACACCACGATGTTTAAGGAGGTTCTAGGGTTTAGAATGAGACACCATGGTGTTTAAGGAACTTCTAGCATTTAGGAGGAGACACCATGATGTTTAAGGAACTTCTAGCATTTAGGAGGAGACACCATGATGTTTAAGGGGGTTCTAGGGTCCCGGAGGAGACACCACAATGTTTAAGGAGGTTCTAGGGTTTAGAATGAGACACCATGATGTTTAAGGAACTTCTAGCGTTTAGGAGGAGACACCATGATGTTTAAGTGGGTTCTAGGGTTTAGGAGGAGACACCATGTTTAAGGAGGTTCTAGGGTTTAGTAGGAGACACCATGTTTAAGGAGGTTCTAGGGTTTAGTAGGAGACACCATGATGTTTAAGGAGGTTCTAGTGTCCCGGAGGAGACACCATGTTTAAGGAGGTTCTAGGGTTTAGGAGGAGACACCATGATGTTTAAGGGGGTTCTAGGGTCCTGGAGGAGACACCATGACGTTAAAGGAGGTTCTGGAGGAGACACCTTGATGTTTAAGGAGGTTCTAGGGTCCTGGAGGAGACACCATGACGTTAAAGGAGGTTCTGGGGTCCTGGAGGAGACACCTTGATGTTTAAGGAGGTTCTAGGGTCCAAGGGGAGGAGACACCATGACGTTAAAGGAGGTTCTAGGGTCCTGGAGGAGACACCATGACGTTAAAGGAGGTTCTGGAGGAGACACCATGATGTTTAAGGAGGTTCTGGGGTCCTGGAGGAGACACCATGTTTAAGGTGTTTCTAGGGTTTAGGAGGAGACACCATGATGTTTAAGGAGGTTCTGGGGTCCTGGAGGAGACACCTTGATGTTTAAGGAGGTTCTAGGATCCTGGTGGAGACACCATGTTTAAGGTGTTTCTAGGGTTTAGGAGGAGACACCATGATGTTTAAGGAGGTTCTGGAGTCTTGGAGGAGACACCATGGTGTTTAAAGCTTGTTTTATGCTTGACGCATTCACTTTCCGCTTCGTGATGCGGCTCGCGGATGGAACGCGCTTCACAACTCGCAGCGTTTATGGTTCATGCGGCTTGTCTCTGCGGTGAGCCAATATTCTCCCAAACTGTAGGGGGCAGCATGGAGCTCTACAGCATGCATCCAACACTACACCATGGTAGAAGTAGAAATTACTGTTTACAACATGGCATTCCAGCATTTTTTAACAGCGTCCTCGTCTTTTCCGACAGTGCGAGCTATTTCTCTCCAAGAATTATTAACAACATGTTGATCACGGTGATCTCTGAGAGCTGAATCATACAAATGTCTGTATTTACCAACCTCTGCCATACTAGTTCTTGCCGGTCCACCATGTTTTTCCGCGTCCGACCATCCGCGTGGTTAAAAAATTTTCTAGGTGCGCGATGTGGAAATTTTGGGCCGTGCAGAGGCGCGGTGGAAGGGCGTGGTTGTTAAAATGACGCAATTTTGCTGTGGGGACTTCGTGGACGCGTCAAGCATAAACCAACCTTTAGGAGGTTCTAGGGTTTAGAAGGAGACACCTTGATGTTTAAGGAACTTCTAGCATTTAGGAGGAGACACCATGATGTTTAAGGAGGTTCTAGGGTCCCGGAGGAGACACCACGATGTTTAAGGAGGTTCTAGGGTTTAGAATGAGACACCATGATGTTTAAGGAACTTCTAGCATTTAGGAAGAGACACCATGATGTTTAAGGGGGTTCTAGGGTCCCGGAGGAGACACCATGATGTTTAAGGAGGTTCTAGGGTCCCGGAGGAGACACCACGATGTTTAAGGAGGTTCTAGGGTTTAGAATGAGACACCATGGTGTTTAAGGAACTTCTAGCATTTAGGAGGAGACACCATGATGTTTAAGGAACTTCTAGCATTTAGGAGGAGACACCATGATGTTTAAGGGGGTTCTAGGGTCCCGGAGGAGACACCACAATGTTTAAGGAGGTTCTAGGGTTTAGAATGAGACACCATGATGTTTAAGGAACTTCTAGCGTTTAGGAGGAGACACCATGATGTTTAAGTGGGTTCTAGGGTTTAGGAGGAGACACCATGTTTAAGGAGGTTCTAGGGTTTAGTAGGAGACACCATGTTTAAGGAGGTTCTAGGGTTTAGTAGGAGACACCATGATGTTTAAGGAGGTTCTAGTGTCCCGGAGGAGACACCATGTTTAAGGAGGTTCTAGGGTTTAGGAGGAGACACCATGATGTTTAAGGGGGTTCTAGGGTTTAGGAGGAGACACCATGATGTTTAAGGGGGTTCTAGGGTTTAGGAGGAGAAACCATATTTAAGAAGGTTCTAGGGTTTAGGAGGAGAAACCATGATGTTTAAGGAGGTTCTAGGGTCCCGGAGGAGACACCATGATGTTTAAGGAGGTTCTAGGGTCCCGGAGGAGACACCACGATGTTTAAGGAGGTTCTAGGGTCCCGGAGGAGACACCACGATGTTTAAGGAGGTTCTAGTGTTTAGGAGGAGACACCATGTTTAAGGAGGTTCTAGGGTTTAGTAGGAGAGACCACGATGTTTAAGGAGGTTCTAGGGTTTAGGAGGAGACACCATGATGTTTAAGGGGGTTCTAGGGTCCCAGAGGAGACACCATGATGTTTAAGGAGGTTCTAGGGTTTAGGAGGAGACACCATGATGTTTAAGGGGGTTCTAGGGTCCCGGAGGAGACACCACGATGTTTAAGGAGGTTCTAGGGTTTAGGAGGAGACACCATGATGTTTAAGGGGGTTCTAGGGTTTAGGAGGAGACACCATGATGTTTAAGGGGGTTCTAGGGTCCCAGAGGAGACACCATGATGTTTAAGGGGGTTCTAGGGTTTAGGAGGAGACACCATGATGTTTAAGGGGGTTCTAGGGTCCCGGAGGAGACACCACGATGTTTAAGGAGGTTCTAGGGTTTAGGAGGAGACACCATGATGTTTAAGGGGGTTCTAGGGTTTAGGAGGAGACACCATGATGTTTAAGGAGGTTCTAGGGTCCCGGAGGAGACACCATGATGTTTAAGGAGGTTCTAGGGTCCCGGAGGAGACACCACGATGTTTAAGGAGGTTCTAGGGTTTAGTAGGAGAGACCATGATGTTTAAGGAGGTTCTAGGGTTTAGGAGGAGACACCATGATGTTTAAGGGGGTTCTAGGGTTTAGGAGGAGACACCATGATGTTTAAGGAGGTTCTAGGGTCCCGGAGGAGACACCACGATGTTTAAGGAGGTTCTAGGGTTTAGTAGGAGAGACCATGATGTTTAAGGAGGTTCTAGGGTCCCGGAGGAGACACCATGATGTTTAAGGGGGTTATAGGGTTTAGGAGGAGACACCATGATGTTTAAGGGGGTTCTAGGGTTTAGGAGGAGACACCATGATGTTTAAGGGGGTTCTAGGGTTTAGGAGGAGACACCACGATGTTTAAGGAGGTTCTAGGGTTTAGGAGGAGACACCATGTTTAAGGAGGTTCTAGGGTTTAGTAGGAGACACCATGATGTTTAAGGAGGTTCTAGTGTCCCGGAGGAGACACCATTTTTAAGGGGGTTCTAGGGTTTAGTAGGAGACACCATGATGTTTAAGGGGGTTCTAGGGTCCCGGAGGAGACACCATGATGTTTAAGGGGGTTCTAGGGTCCCGGAGGAGACACCATGATGTTTAAGGGGGTTCTAGGGTTTAGGAGGAGACACCATGATGTTTAAGGGGGTTCTAGGGTTTAGGAGGAGACACCATGATGTTTAAGGAGGTTCTAGGGTCCCGGAGGAGACACCATGATGTTTAAGGAGGTTCTAGGGTCCCGGAGGAGACACCACGATGTTTAAGGAGGTTCTAGGGTTTAGTAGGAGAGACCATGATGTTTAAGGAGGTTCTAGGGTTTAGGAGGAGACACCATGATGTTTAAGGGGGTTCTAGGGTTTAGGAGGAGACACCATGATGTTTAAGGAGGTTCTAGGGTCCCGGAGGAGACACCACGATGTTTAAGGAGGTTCTAGGGTTTAGTAGGAGAGACCATGATGTTTAAGGAGGTTCTAGGGTCCCGGAGGAGACACCATGATGTTTAAGGGGGTTATAGGGTTTAGGAGGAGACACCATGATGTTTAAGGGGGTTCTAGGGTTTAGGAGGAGACACCATGATGTTTAAGGGGGTTCTAGGGTTTAGGAGGAGACACCACGATGTTTAAGGAGGTTCTAGGGTTTAGGAGGAGACACCATGTTTAAGGAGGTTCTAGGGTTTAGTAGGAGACACCATGATGTTTAAGGAGGTTCTAGTGTCCCGGAGGAGACACCATTTTTAAGGGGGTTCTAGGGTTTAGTAGGAGACACCATGATGTTTAAGGGGGTTCTAGGGTCCCGGAGGAGACACCATGATGTTTAAGGGGGTTCTAGGGTCCCGGAGGAGACACCATGATGTTTAAGGGGGTTCTAGGGTTTAGGAGGAGACACCATGATGTTTAAGGGGGTTCTAGTGTCCCGGAGGAGACACCATGTTTAAGGGGGTTCTAGTGTCCCGGAGGAGACACCATGTTTAAGGGGGTTCTAGGGTCCTGGAGGAGACACCATGATGTTTAAGGGGGTTCTAGGGTTTAGGAGGAGACACCATGATGTTTAAGGGGGTTCTAGGGTCCCGGAGGAGACACCATGTTTAAGGGGGTTCTAGGGTTTAGGAGGAGACACCATGATGTTTAAGGGGGTTCTAGGGTCCTGGAGGAGACACCATGATGTTTAAGGGGGTTCTAGGGTCCTGGAGGAGACACTAGAGCTGTAGCGAAGCGTCGATAACGTCGACGGCTGGATTCTAAAAAATTTGTCGACATTTGTAAATAGAGGAGGAATCTGCCTGTTTTTCCTCTAGTTCGCCTTCTTCTCCGCCTTCACTAACATCTCCGCCAAATACTAGATTCTTTTCCTGTTTTCCCGCCTTCGTCTCCCGGCAACGGACAACAACTTCCGGGGTCAGATGCACTGCTCCGTCTCTACTGCAGATGTAGAAAATCACCGGGAGCGCTTCTCCCTTCATAAAGGAGCTTCTTTCAGACATGAGGAGAGCTGTTTTGGTGGTAGCAGTCTCTCCTCCGTGCTGGTCTGTTTGCTGCTGGGTGTTTTTGGTTTATTTAAACTTGGTAACTTGAACTTAACGTTGGTAAAGCTACTGTTAGCATTTTCGCTAACAGCTTCTTGCGTTTGGATAAGCTGTTACGTTTTAGTTTAGAGTTCATCTTTTTTGTGGTGCAGATCTCCCTTTTATTACATTTAGAGTGTTGTGGGTTTTCAGTTTAGTTTAAAATATCACCTTGAGTTTGGTTTAACCGCCCAGTTTAGAGTTTGGACCTTTGTAGATCCTTATTTTGGTCCAGAACCCAGTAATCTTTGCCCAGTGGGACATCCCTAGTTATTTGTACTTTTGTTTTAATTCCCCACAGACAGAATTAGTTTTATTATTCCCAACCTGTGGATGGAAATATTTATGTTTTTTTGTAGTTGTAAACAGGGTCCGAAATTAAATTTTTTACTCACCGGCCAAGTTGGCCGGTAGATGATGAAAATCTACCGGCCAAGCATATTTTTTACCGGCCAAAAGTCTAAATGATTTAGATCTACCTAAAGCATGTAATTCTATATTATGTTGATTCCAAACAGAGTGACAAAATAATTAAAACATCAATTAATAAGGAAAAAAACTCTTTTGTCATTTTTACTATTTATTTATTTATTTTTAGAGATGTTTTTATGAACTCTTTCATTGAAATCTAGTCAGACTCCTTGTTTTCTCTGTCCATGAAGTCTGGCCTCCTGCTTCTGACACCGTCTTTGTGCCAAAGCATTACAGCCTCATTTGGGTCATAGTTCTTGATCTCTGGAGAACACAGCTGCACCATGAGAATATCTGGAAGTGTGTCAGGGCTAGGGTTGTCACGGTGACCGGTGTAGCGGTAAACCCCGGTAAAAAAAGTTGACAATAATAATAACCGTCTTGTTTTTAAAAATATATATATATTATCTCGGTGGATTACCGTGGCTGCGGTGTAGGCGCGGTGACCCTTACCAGCCACCGTATCATCTGCTAGAAGTTGCCGGCGGCACATGCGCACTTTGTTGTTTACAACCAAAACTTTCTTGAAGCTAAAGCTGAAATAATGGCCAAAGGAGGAGACGGCAGCGCTCAGGACATTTATTATCCCTCAAAGAAGACAAAGTGGGAAGTACGGACATCTCTTGGATATCTGAAGAATGCCGAGGGACAGTTGATAGAAGACGGCTATCCTGTTTGCAGCACGAGCAGAAAAAGTGTCTGTGAAAGGCAGCAACGCTTCAAATCTCATGACACATCTGCGCGGCCATCATAATGTAGCCATTGTCTCACGACTCCGCCGTCTCCGGTTCGCCACTTTTCACAAAATCTTCTGGTTGCCACTGGTCCTGGTGGTTTTTCTTCCAGTTCGACGAGTTTTCTTTTGGAAGGCTGGCTGACTCCAGTTAAAAACCGCCACATTTCACCGCTAGTTTTAACACGAAGCTAACGGCTAACTTGATAAACTGATTGAATGGGATAGGTGGAAATGACGCTGGATGCGGCGTTCACGTTTCGCGTTCGTTTGTGTACGTTGCATGCAGGCGGGAGGAGTATCAGACATCCGTGGAAGATGACTGATAAACATAACTAATTTGGTGCAAACATTTACTCGCCAGGTGGCAGGTAGAGCTCAAAAGTTTACTCGCCAAATGGAGCAATTTACTCGCATTTGGCGAGTGGCGAGTGTTAATTTCAGACCCTGGTTGTAAATAAACCTGATCATCATTTTAACTTTTAAATCCCGTTATTGTCCCTTCCTTTTTGCACACGAGCCAAACTCCCCAGGAAGGGTCGTAAGACCACTCGCCTCACGCTCATAAGTGACCAAATCAAAGCAGCATGGAGACACTCCGTCTCCAACCACCTCTCAGGCAGCAGCCTACACTCCCAAGTTCTACACGTCACCAGAACATAACCAACCAACCAACACAATACAAGCAGTGTTATACAAAATGGAAGGCCTGTAGTGTTTATTCTCTTACAGTAACAATTTATCACTTTTTTGAGGAATTTATTAGATATTTTTTGGTTTTTATTAACTGTGCAATAGAAAAATAATCATTAGATTAATTGTCTAAATAGTCATTAGAATAGTCGACTATTCGATAAAATAATCGTTTACCCCCAGCCCTAGGAGACACCATGATCAGTTATTTATATTGCACCAAATCCCAACAAAAGGCATCTCCAGGCTCCTCACAAAGTAAACATTTGAGGTTAATTATTCTAATTTGGTAAAGTTTCCTTTGTGAGAAAACTGCAGGTTGACTGGTGTCTGTGACTCCTCCCTCTCCTGGTCCTCATGTGCCAGCCGTGCTCACACACAGACGTGTGTGTTAGACCTACACACACGTGTGTGTGTGTGTGGAAATGCTCCTAAACATCAGAAACTCCAGACCATGTGGAGGAACATCTAGTGGTAGGACGGGGAACCACAGGAACACCGAAGGTCTCAGTCTTCATGTTCCTCATCCACTAATTATTTGACCCAGTGAATAGATATCATGGTGGATAAACAGCTGAGTCACATGACCGGGGCTAAACAACGGGAATCTGGCTTTCGGGAATGTTGTAATCACATTTTATCTCTTCCTGCTTTTGTGACGTTCTTAATCGTTGATGTAAATTTTATTTTCTTCCGTTATATTTGTGTCCTCGTGAAACTCCTCGTGCTTCTGCCTCAGACGCATTAGATAAAAGAACCTTTCTATGTTCTTATGAAGGACCTGCCGGAGCTGCTCAGGAGGAAACGCGTCTCCGTGAGCGCTGACGGCAGATCCGTCTGGAGCCATGCTGGGAAGTGGGATCGTTGTGGAGCGACAGATCCGATTCTGGTCCATGTTCTGTTGTATGACCAGGAGAACCCCCAGAACCTCCTCTGCTCCCCATCACACACACGCGTTGCCACGGTAACCAGACTGAATGACAGCGAGAGGCTGCACTCAGACAAGTTTTTCTTTATTCCTGACAGGAAGCTCTCCTCTGTCCCGACCGTGTTCATCACCTCCGACACTCGTTTGGTTCTTCTGAGCTTCAGCAGCCAGCGTCTCCTCCTCACAACGTTTTCTGTTTTCTGGGTAGAACGCAGGAACCCACTCACGAGCTCAGGATGCAGCACGACCAAATATGGTTAAATGAGGGCGATTCTGTTTGTAGATGACTGAGAAGGGACACGAGCACCTGGGTAGCACAGGTGGGACTCGTCATCAGACGAGTGCGGAGGAACGAGCGTGTCTCATGAACCGTGATTTTGACCGTTCGTACAAAGGTTCTAGATTTTTTGGAGGGAAGGATTTTAGGAATGTTTCTACAAACTTTCTACAGACTAATCAGTCTTTGATGTGTCTTTTATTACCCAGAATGCCATCTGAGCCTCAGTCTGCGGAGCCTTGGGACAGAGGACCGCCCCCTCCTGTCACTCGGGCAGGACGTAACGCCCAGCTGGCTAAAGCTGCAGCTGCAGTCCCCGCCTCCGAGAGGCGACCCCGCGGGAGGCCACGGAAAGATGGAAGCAATGATCGCTTTGCTCCTCCCAGTCCTCCTCCCCCTCTTCCCCCACCTTCCAAAGCCAGGAAGAAGTAAGTGTCATGTGACTTGTGCAGAGCGTCCGGTATCTCTGTGTACATACATGATCTGCTTGTCTGTCAGGACCCAGAAGAACCGGGTCAGACGGTTCAGAACTGAGAAGTCGGTCTCTGTTGAAAGGTGTAGCGCCTGTTCGTCCCTTTCAGGAAACAGACAGGAAACCATCTTTCATCAAGATGGAAACCACGAGGCGCTTTTAAATTTAAAATGTCAAAAAGTTTTTAAAAAATGTTTAAAATGAGGAAATATAAAAATAGTGATTAAAAATGTAAGAAAAGGGAGAAAGAGGGAAACGAGTGGATCCTGGGAAAGGCGCAACAAGAGCAGACGAGGAGAGGGTGATGAAGGTCCCACCAAACCAGAACAGGTGAGTTTAAAGGAGACCACTGAGTCCACTGATCTCAGGCTCAGGGGGAGAGAGGTCCAGAGTCTGGGGGCCACAGCAGCAGATGATCTGTCACCTTTGACCTTTAGCCTGGTGCTGCACAACCAGTAGGCTTTGGTCACTGGACCTCAGTAGGGCTGTCGCGGTTGAGGAATTCCCCCTGCGGTGATTCAGGGTGGCTTAATATTGCGGTGTGCGATATTATTGCAGTACTATCTAAACATAATGTTTACACATTTAAAAAAGGTTAAAAATTGCCGTGCCTTCTTTAATAACACTTTACTGAATGCAGATCAAAGGGCAGTAACAACACAGATCGCAGTAACGTTTGTTTGTCCGACAGTCGGCGTCCGACTGAACTTAAAAACAACAAAATTCAGGAGAAGGTTAAACTTTTAAATGCAAATTTGGCTGCAGCATCTAACAAATAAGAAACAAGTCCCCATTTTGTTTAGTTGTTTAAAATTAAGCATAAAAAATTACATGTACCGGGCGCGCTATCATTTCACTTTCACTTTCACACACACGAATGACGGTGATTTATAGCTCGGTCACGTCCGTGTTACCCACAAGCAAAACCAGCATGTTAACCATATACGGTTTGAGAGAGGATCTGAGAGGGGAGGCAACATTTCCAGCAACACTGAAAACCCTCTCGGATGGTGCGCTCGTTGCACTAACGCACACGTACCTGCGTGCGAGTAAAGGGAATCTCTCCTGGTTGTTGCTCCACCGTGTCAGGGGGGTTCTTTAGGGTGGATGCATTCCTCCTGCAGGTAGCGAGTGAGCTCCAGCTCGGCTCAAACTCTCTTTGGGACGGTTGCAGAAGCAGTGCTTGTCCGGGACTTCAGCAGGTCTCCGAGCATTTATTTATTTATTTTTGCCGCTGGTGGCAGCTCTGTCTCGGCCAAGGACTCTGGCTGCGCAGCAGCTGACGTACTGAAAACCAAAGCGCTCCCACAGGAGCGAAGTAACGTTTCGTTTTGATACCAGTGCAGCCATCCTTCTCAACATGCATCATTGAGTTGAACCAAGTTCAGTAATCGCGGTGGCCCATGATGCAGCGCGGTGGGCTTCTTCATATTGCGATATTTCATTTTTGCGGTTACCGCGACAGCCCTAGACCTCAGGGACCTGCTGGGGGTGTAGGGACTAAGAAGATCACCAATGTAAGATGGTGCTTGTCCATGTAAGGCCCTATAGACCAGAACCAGGATCTTGAAATGAACCCTGAAGGTGACTGGCAGCCAGTGAAGCTGGAGGAGAAGCGGGGTGATGTGGGTGTGTTTGGAGGACTTGGTCAGAAGCCGAGCACAGGCGTTCTGAACCACCTGTAGACGGTTCAGGGAGGTTCTGCTCAGACACGTGAAAAGAGAGTTACAGTAGTCTAAGCGTGAGGAGATGAAGGTGTGGAGAACTGTCTCAAGTTCAGAGCGGGACAGAACGGGACTCAGCTTAGCAACGTTCCTGAGATGGAAGAAGGAAGAGTGAACAAGAGAACTGACATGAGAATCCAGGGTGAGAGCTGGGTCAAAGGTCACACCAAGATTCCTGACAGAAGGTTTGGTGTGAGAAGCAAGCTGACCAAGAGAGTCTCTGACTTTGGGAACCAGCTTGTCTGGGGCACAGATGAGGATCTGAGGTTCTGATCTGAAGAACGGTTCTGTTTGGTGACGTTCTTCTGATGTTCTCCAGAACCTGACTTTGATTGCGACTGAGGGTTCTGGATGGCTCGGGCTTTAGTCCCACAGCAGAACTAGAAGCTCCAACCATAACCCAACAGTAACCCCTATATGTTCCTGCAGGGGGCGGAGCCGTGGAGGAGTGCAGGTAAAGGATGAAGAGAGCACAGGTGCCTCGGAGAAGAGCCGGCCCCAAAACACAGGTGTGTATGAAACAAGCTCCACCCACAGTGACGCACCTGTTTTCAGTTGGACTTCACGTTCCAGCTCAGGACATGAGCAGCATTGTGTTAGGGGCTGCGGGTGTAGGGTCATGCTCCGCCCACTCTGTCTCTGTCATCGTGTCCTTGGGCAAGGCACTTCAGTGCTGTTCACTGTAACGTTCTATCACAGAAGACCAGTGGGACCTCAGGTTCTGGTTTGTGTTTTCCTGCAGGGCCAAAGGACACGAAGGCAGCTGGACGCCGCCGGTCCACCCCCAGGACAAAGCCACAAACGGGCCCTGATCTGGTCCCTGAGAGCAGCCAGGACCGGCTCGTTCTGCAGCCTGACCCAGATCCGGATCCTGAACCTGCAGTCCCAGAGGACAGCCCAGAACCAGCTGCTGGTTCTGAGGAGGACAAAACCAGTCCTGCTCCTGCTGCCCTACCCCCAGACCCCACCCCTGAGGTCTTACCCACGTCGCCCTCACTGGACCTCAGGCCAGAGCCTGACCCAGCAGAGGAGGACCGTCCCAGTCTCAACCTCACCATTATGGAGGTGGGCTGCAGCGTCAGCAGTGTTGTTATGGAGACCAAGGGGGCAGGAGCTCGTCCAACGGAGCAGATTCCAACATCAAGTCTCCATTCCAGTCCTCCAGTGTCCCCCTGTCTACGACTGGAGGACGATGATGACTCGCTGTCCCCCCTGTTCCAGCGGTCCCCATCGGAGGAGTCTGGGGGATCCCCCACACCCAGCCTGGGACTCACAAAAAAACGGTGAGAGGTGTGTGTGTGTTAGAGCCCTGCACTGGAGCCCTAGGCCCTCGGGTCGGGTCGGCCCACGGGCCGGGCTTCGGGCCAACAACTGTGTAATTACCTCGGACACGGGCCGGGCCGGGCGCCTTTATTTTTAATTGAATTCATTAAAAAAACTGAAACACTTGAACGCAGCAGCACCTGCCTGCTTCTCACACACCGTTAGCTCAGTTAAGGTGTGTGTGGTTTATAAACGCGCCGACATAAAGGAATTCTCTAACTGCTGACTGAAACACGTGCCCCTGTTCTAATACGCCGTGTTACGTCCACTCTGATGTCAGAAACGTTCGTTTATCCTCATGAAAACGGCAGCGTTTCTATTTTTCTGTGAATAAATTCGCTCTGCAGTTAAAAATTACAGCATTCATCGCTGCTTTGTTTCTAACGGAGAGCACTTTCTCAGAGCGGCAGATTCATTTTACAAACACATCTAATTAATATAGTGTTCGTAAATTTCATCTGCCGCTCCAAAAACACGCTCTGTTAGAAAAAAGCTGCACTGATGCTGTTTTTCTGTCTTTTCTTTTACTGCAGAACGTTTCCCACAGGTAAGTAGAACGCGGAGCGTCCTATCACGCCAAAACATTATGAAAGGTTAAAAAAAGTCAGGCTCGGGTCGGGCCAGAGAATCCTGAAAACCTTTTCGGACCGGGTTGGGCTGGGGCTCAGATTCTAGGCCCGTGCAGGGCTCTTTGTGTGTGTGTGTGTGCGTGTGCGTGTGCGCGCGTGGGCCGGAGCAGATTTTTGTGTGTAGGGAGGGGCGGGCACTCTATGTGACTGGCCAATCACAGAGCGTGAAGACAGTCAGTTACCCAATGAGGATTTTCCTTCAGCACGATTACAGATGTTTACGACTTTTACTCGTTTCATGCTCGTATTCGTCAAAAATGCTTTATCCGTACCGGATACTCGTCTGAAATGAGTATCCGGTGTCGGTGCAGGATCGGCTCGGGGTCCTTCGACTGCCGTTGACGTGGCATTACTGCAACTCTACTCGGCTTTCACACACACGTTTAGGAAAGACATCAGCAGTTTAGTTAATAAATTCTTGTTTGTTAACACCTAAATGTTTCCTTTATAATTGTAATTAGTTAATAAAACACCATATTATCTTTGTTTTGTAAAGAATGTGAAACTGCATAAAACCAACATGGGACTGACAACAATAGAACAGTTCTTATATGTGAAGCCACATCTGTTTGTGTTCATGTGGAGTTCGTCTGTATATTCCCTTAGTTGTTATCTAAACACATTCTTTGACTCTAAATGTTGCTTAGTGTCTTTCAATAAAGTTCTTATATTTAATTTTGCCCCATTTCATCAACATCAAGAGCTTCTGAGGGTCACCGTTTATCATTTGCTTATATTTTACATTTCCTTTAGAAATTCAAACATATTTTCTACAAAAAGTGTTGATTTTTGGACTACAGGACTACAACCGCTAATTTGTTCTGACCAATCAAAATCATAACGTGGTAACATCACTTCCGTAAGCTTCATGTTCACTCAATTAACTACTCTGACATCATCGGCAGTCGAAGGACCCCGAGCCGATCCTGCACCGACACCAGCTCATCCCTAGCTGTAACCACCCTGCCCTGCCTCCCCTCCTTGCTGCCCGCGATCACAAGCAACAACAGAGTAGTTCCCGCTGCTTCTTCGGGAAACAGCGCAAAAAAATAAATCAAATAAAATAAATGTATAAAACAGGATCTTGCAGGCGTGGTGCTGGGATTTCAGCCGTGGTGGGCCGCCACGGCTATGCCTGTGTAAGGGAAACACTGGAAGAACACACCAGTCAGAAACTGTTGCCATAGTAACAGATGACATTGTTGCCAGTGAGCAGAGGGGTAATGGGATCAGGCTGTCACCTGCTCAGGTGGGTCTGTTTTTGATCACCTGACACCTCACCTGTTTTCTTGTAGACTGAAGCAGTGTGCCTTCTGTTACCGTGGCAACGAGCCAGCTCTGGGTCTGGGCCGCTTGGTGGTGTTCGGCCCAACGCCGGGCTACATCCCGCTCCACATACTAAACCGCCGCACCTCCTCTGACCAAGACAATGACTGTCACGACCACTGTTACCATGGTAACCAGGCCCCACCCACGTGAGTGATCCCACTTCCTGTTGACATAGTCTTGATACCCCCAGAAGAAGATATGTGAATGATCAGCTGATGTTTGTTTACAGGTGCAGCAGTCCTGAACAGTGTGGTGAGTTGTGTGTGTGTGTGTGTGTGTGTGTGTGTGTGTGTGTGTGTGTGTGTGTGTGTGTGTGTGTGTGTGTGTGTGTGTGTGTGTGTGTGTGTGTGTGTGACATTTCTGTTGTGTTTCAGAGGCTGAGTCTTCCTCAGAGTTCACAAAGCAGCTCGGACCCATTGGCCTTCCTCATGACATCAGCGTCCAATCACTCTTCGACCCCACAGGTACCTTCTGATGCTCCTGCTCCTCCTGTGTGTGTGCGTGTGTGTGTAACCTCATGTTTTGTGTGTTCAGGTCAGTGTTGCGCTCACCTGCAGTGTGCTGCCTGGTCAGAGGGCGTCCGCCAAGGCGAGGGCCAGTCCCTGCTTTATGTGGACAAAGCCATTGATGCAGGAAGCACTCAGGTGAGGCTCTGGGCCAGCAAGCCCTGGTATGTGAGAGCATCACCTCCTCTAAACCCTGCCTTCTCTTACACCGCTGCAGGTGTGTGCGTTTTGTCGTCAGCTTGGAGCATCACTGCGTTGCCGGGAGGCAGGTTGTGGGCGGAGCTACCACTTCCCTTGTGCTGCTGCTGCAGGTGCTAATCAGGACTGGAACCAGAGGCACACACTGTGTACTAAACACGCACACACAGGTACAGGCCACGCCTTGTGATATCATCCCATGTTGCTGTGGAAACACACAAACCTCTCGTGTGTGTGTGCAGGCTCACTGGAGTGTGTGTTGTGTGCGGACATCGCTGAGCCCATCAACTTGATTATGTGCTGTTGCTGTGGCAACCATTATCATGGCAGCTGCCTGGACCCCCCTCGGACCCTCTCTTCCCTGAGTCGGGCCGGTTGGCAGTGCCCCAAGTGTCGAGTGTGTTGCAGCTGCAGGTAACACACACACACACACACACACACACACACACACACACACACACACACACACACAGCTGTCTGTCACAGCAAGGATGTCGAGACTTCCTGTTCATTCTGAAGTGACCTCAGCAGGAGGAACAGTGGTTTGCCCCCTGGTCAGACAGACCTGAGTGAGTGCATCAGGTGATGCTCCTGGAGGCCTGTGATAAAACTGAAGTACCAGTTGCCCACTGGAACCAAACAAGTGGCTTTAGGGACATGTGGGAGAAATGTTCTGGTCCTCGGGAATGACCCGGTCGGTTTCTGACACGTGGAACTGCAGGAGTTCTGAACCTGCAGGTGTGTGTTTCAGGCTACGGGATGATGAGGCCGTGCTGCTGGTGTGTGAGCGCTGTGACAAGTCGTACCACACACACTGTCTCACACCACCTCTGGAGCCAGTTCCAAGCAGCAGCTGGACGTGCAAGGTGAGAGAAGCACCCCCCCACCCACCACCACAGCAGCTGTTCAGATACGAACTGACCCCTCTTCCCCAGAACTGCAGAGTCTGTCACCGCTGTGGTGTGACGTCATCAGGCCAGTGGGCCAATCATCCGTTTCTGTGTGAGTCATGTGACCCGGCCCTGCCTTGCCCTTTCTGTGGCCAGACCCCCGACCTTTGCACGCTGGAGGAGTGTCTGACCTGCACCACCTGCTTTAGGTAAGAAGGCTCTTGGTTCTTTTGGGTCATTTTTGTGGTGGTGCTCAGTGGCTGATCACCTTGTGGGCCTACCTGTGTGAATATATATGAACCCAGGTAGCAGTTTCTCTTTAGGACTGAGAGGAGATGCAGGAAGATAATAAACAGGCAGGACAGAAAAATAGTCAAATAAAAACAAGTTAAGTTTTGTACCTGCTGGTTGCAACAAACAGACACCATTGAAGGTAATCAGAAGTGAGGAACAGAAAATGAAATAATTATTTTAATGTTTAGAGCAGCAGGAACTCTGAGAGGCTGCAGGCGCATCAGTGAGTTTGCGGCCGCTGCGCAGGGGGAGGGGGGAGAGGGGGAGAGGGCTGAAGCAGGGGGAGGGGGGAGAGGGCCGAAGCAGGGGGAGGGGGGAGAGGGCCGAAGCAGGGGGAGGGGGGGGAGAGGGCTGAAGCAGGGGGAGGGGGGAGAGGGCCGAAGCAGGGGGAGGGGGGGGAGAGGGCTGAAGCAGGGGGAGGGGGGAGAGGGCCGAAGCAGGGGGAGGGGGGGGAGAGGGCTGAAGCAGGGGGAGGGGGGAGAGGGCCGAAGCAGGGGGAGGGGGGAGAGGGCCGAAGCAGGGGGAGGGGGCTGAAGCAGGGGGAGGGGGGGAGAGGGCTGAAGCAGGGGGAGGGGGGAGAGGGCCGAAGCGGGGGGAGGGGGCTGAAGCAGGGGGAGGGGGAGAGGGCCGAAGCAGGGGGAGGGGGGAGTGGGCTGAAGCAGGGGGGGGGGGGGGGAGGGCCGAAGCGGGGGGGGGAGGAGGGGGGGGGGCGAAGCGGGGGGAGGGGGGGGGCTGAAGCAGAAACTACCGTTGTTAAGAGATGTTTAACTTAGAAACTGTGGACGCAATTTTAATTGTCAAAAACTCCAACGAACCAACACACTTCAGGTGTATGACGTCATCATCGACTAGTCAAAGTCGACTCGATTTTCATTACTTGACTGCCGACTTTAAAAAAAATTAAGTCATGCCGCCCCTACTGCTCACATGTTTTACTTTTTTAGGATTGTGTTTAATTCGTTATTTTAGTCGTTCCACTAGTGTTGTGATCTCATTTGGTTGGCAGCTGAATTCAGTCTTTTGCTTTGTAATGTAGGGGTGGGAATGATACGGTTTTATCAATATCAACGGCATTGTCCATTCAATCGATCCAATTCCTTATCAGTTCCAGAGTAGTTCAATAGATGGCCAAAGACTAATAGCACACAGCCTTCATTATTACTGTCTGTTTATTTATGATAAATAATCAGTTCTTTCCAAATGTTCTCCTTTATGCTCCCTGTGAAGGCAGTCATCTCGGTCGTTCGGTGCCGTGTTGCTGCAGCTTTTGCAGAGTGGGAAAAATCTCACCACAGGTCAGACCTTTGTAGCTGCAGTCTGCTAGTGTGGAGGTGTAAATACACGACCAATGATGCTAACAAGATAGGCGGGGTTAGTTGATTATTTACCTGCAATATTAACCTGAGAGGACATGTGAACATCACCACTGCTGTTGCCTTGAAATTCACTAGTCTGGAGCGGGTCAAAACACGTCATTAACTCTTAAGTTATCGCGTAGTTTGTGCCCAAATGCTTTTTCCTTCCCTTGATGAAATGTCTATTCATTCAAGTTTATTTATAAAGCGCCAAATCACGACAAGAGTCGTCTCAAGGCACTTCACATAATAAACATTCCAGTACAGGTCAGTTCATTAAGCCAATCAGAAATAATGTTTCCTATATAAGGAACCCAGCAAATTGCATCGAGTCACTGACTAGTGCCAGTGACTATACAGCAACCCTCATACTAAGCAAGCATGCAGCGACAGTGGAGAGGAAAACTCCCTTTTAACAGGAAGAAACCTCCAGAGAATCCTGGCTCAGTATAAGCAGCCATCCTCCACGACTCACTGGGGATCGAGAAGACAGAGCAGACACACACACACACACACACACACACACACACACACACACACACACACACACACACACGCACGCACGCACGCACGCACGCACGCACGCACACACACACACACACACACCAAGTAGTGTTTCTATGGTTACATTGTGATTTCTTAGTAAATATTCTATTAGGTGAGAGATAAACTTTATTGTATTTATCCTAGTGAATCTATAATTAAACGGGTAAACTAGTAGTAGCACATCCAACGTCAAAGAGAGTAAAATGTTATTATCAGGAGAGGGAGAATGTTTTAGTGGTTAGCAGCAGTGTGTTAGACCAGGGATTCCCAAAGTGTGGTGCGCGCGAGCTGCCGCTAGGGGGTGCGCGAGGTGAAAAGTGTAATGGCTGCGGAGCTCAGAGAAGTCTGTCAAAAGTCACCATTAGCGCAGCCAGAAACTCATTTGTGAGTGGGCCTAAGAAAATGTAATTGAAAACAAGTATATTTTGCTTGTGTATGTGTGTGTGTGCGTGTGTGTGTCCTCCGCACATACCCTAGCTCAGGGGTCGGCAACCTGCGGCTCTGGAGCTGCATGCGGCTCTTCCATCCATCTGATGCTGCTCTCTGTGCTTGTAAAATAATGAATGGATATTTAAATAAAATGCTTTATATTTTACTGCATTAATTTTATGTCTATAAGTCAATTCTAAATGTAAAGATTGTCTGCGTAAACCTGAACAGGTCCAACCCGGTCTTACTGTGAGACCGGGTTGACGCGTCACGCTTGTATGTAATCATAGGCGCTTCCTGAGCTGACGAGGATGTGAGATTCTGGGATTCTCCTCAGGCGGCTCCTGGATGTGTCGCACATTGGAGACAGGAACAAGCGCTATTCAGCCAAAGTTTCATCATCAGGGAACATTTTCTAAGTGACAAGTCTCTCTGAGCGACAGGGTGTGGAAAACTCTCACTTCAGTGGGAGGAACCTTCCCGCATGCGCTCTGGTTCTGCGACGCGCTCCAAGCCCCTCTCCACATCTTCAGCTCGCTGTGGACCTTATGTAGTGCACGCTAACAGCGAGCTGCGCTGAGCAGTGTCCAGCTCAGATGTTCAGATGGGAATCTGTTCTTGGGTGATTTAGCTACGTCTGCGATGTGCGTAGAATAAAATGTCAGTTCGTCTGCATGCGTCGGGGTAATTCTTTCTATTCTTTCTCCGTCAAAATAAACGGTCAAACACGGGAACTGTCCGGTCAACACAAGCCCTGCTTTTAACTGTTCTGTTTTCTTGTGAAAATAGATGTAATTTAACTTGATTACCACCAGAGCCAGGCGCACTGCGCCGGTATCTCCGTCACTGTAATTGAGGGAAAAACAAAATGATCGGATCCTTTTCTGACCTTCCCCACCTACAAAGTTTAATTACAACAATCAAACGTGACAGAGCCTGGATTTGTATTCTGAACAGTCTAAACATGTTTTAAAAAGAAACGTGTGACAAAAGTGGCACCTGCTCAGTAAAACCACCAACAGGGTGAAAAATATCTAAATATTGTAGCAGAGACGGGCTACAACTTCTGGATCCACTTTATATAAATCGTTTTATTGATTATCTTCTTATGAAAGATAGCTTTTACGTACACGAGCGACCGGTACTGGCTGCTGTCACCTGTTGTGAGCAGCGCTCTGCTGTCTGAGGGTAGGCCCCGCCCACAACGCCGCGGCTGCTGCGGTGTTTTCTTTACTGTGGGAAACGGGTAATAATGGCTATATATATATGTATATATATATATATATATATATATATATATATATATATATATATATATATATCCATGCCCTGATGTGGGGCTGGGGGGTGCGTCAACATGGTCGGGACATAGAAGGGGGTGCGCTTCTAAATAAGTTTGTGAACCACTGTGCTAGACGATGGCCCCCTCCATGAGGCCACCACAGCTCAGCAGAACATCGTTGTAGCTTCTTCTGGGGAGAAAAACACTTAGAGAGAAAATAAAGTTAACAGCTGAAATAGCAGGAAATAATACAGTTAAAGAGCAGATAGTAGAATAAAGTAGTAGAGTGTGAAAAGTGGTCAGTGTGTCCTCCAGCAGTCTAAGCCTATAGCAGCATAACTACAGAGATAACTCTGGATGATCTATCCTATTTAGATGGAGGCATGTTGGAGGCAGGGCAAGGGAGAGCCGTCTTTACCGACTGTACACTCCACCTCCATCTACTCTCCCACTTGTCCAGATTTAGGCTAACATCAGATTTTAACCATAGACCCTATCAAATAAAATGTTTTAAGCCTATTCTTAAAAGTAGACAAAGTGTCTGCCTCACGGACTAAAGCTGGGAGCTGGTTCCACAGGAGAGGAGCCTGATAACTAAAAGATCTGCCTCTCATCCTAATTTTAGATATTCTGGGAACCACCAGTAGACCTGCAGCCTGAGAGCGAAGTGCTCGGTTAGGAACATATGGAACAATCAGATTACTGATGTATGATGGAGCTTGATTATTAAGAGCTTTATATGTGAGAAGAAGGATCTTAAAATCTATTCTGAATTTAACAGGTAGCCAATGTAGGGAAGCTAAGACAGGAGAGATATGATCTCTCTTTTTAATTCTCATCAGAACTCTAGCTGCAGCATTTTGGACAAGCTGAAGACTTTTAACTACATTCTGTGGACTTCCTGAGAGTAAGGAATTACAGTAATCCAGTCTTGATGTAATAAATGCATGAACTAGTTTTTCAGCATCACTCCTGGAAAGGATGCTTCTAATCTTAGCAATATTCCGAAGGTGGAAAAAGGAAATACTACAAACCTGTTTAACCTGGGATTTGAATGACATGTCCTGGTCAAAGATAACACCAAGGTTCCTTACTTTATTCTCGGAGACTAACTTTATGCCATTCAGGTCAGGTAAGCAACTCGCTCACACTGTTTACAGTGGGGATGGGGAGCTGCTGACGTCAACTGGGGCTATAGTCGGACGGTGGAAGGAATACTTTGAGGAGCTCCTCAATCCCACCTACACGCATTCCTCCGGTAGAGCCGGGAGACCTGGGGATGGACTGTCCAATCTCGGGGGCAGAAGTTGCTGAGGTAGTAAAACAACTACACAACGGCGGAGCCCCGGGGGCAGATGAGGTTCGTCCTGGGTATCTCAAGGCCATGGATGTTGTAGGGCTGTCATGGTTGACACGTCTCTACAACACTGCATGGTCATCGGGGGCAGTTCCTAGGGAGTGGCAGACCGGGGTGGTGGTCCCCATCTTTAAGAAGGGTGACCTGAGGGTGTGTTCCAACTATAGGGGGATCGCACTCCTCAGCCTCCCTGGAAAGGTCTACTCCAAGGTACTGGAGAGGAGGGTCCGATCGATAGTTCAATCTCAGATTGAGGAGGAGCAATGTGGTTTTCGTCCTGGCCGTGGAACTGTGGACCAGCTCTATACCCTTGCAAGGGTGATGGAGGGGGCATGGGAGTTTGCCAAACCAATCCACATGTGTTTTGTGGATTTGGAGAAGGCTTATGACCGTGTCCCCAGGGGCACCCTGTGGGGGACGCTCCAGGAGTATGGGGTGGGTGGCTTTCTGTTAAGGGCCATTCAGTCCCTTTACCAGAGGAGCATGAGTTTGGTCCGCATAGCCGGTAGTAAGTCGGACCTGTTCCCGGTGAGGGTTGGACTCCGCCAGGGCTGCCCTTTGTCACCGGTTCTGTTCATTACTTTTATGGACAGAATTTCTAGACGCAGCCGTGGTGTGGAGTGTGTCGAGTTTGGTGGCAGGAGAATCTCGTCTCTGCTTTTTGCGGATGATGTGGTCCTCCTAGCTTCATCCAGCTCTGACCTTCAGCTCTTGCTGGGTAGGTTCGCGGCCGATTATGAAGCAGCTGAGATGAGGATCAGCACCTCCAAATCTGAGACCATGGTTCTCGACCGGAAAAGGGTGGTTTGCCAACTCCGGGTCGGGGGAGAGGTCCTACCTCAAGTGGAGGAGTTTAAGTATCTCGGGGTCTTGTTCACGAGTGAGGGTAGGAGGGATCGGGAGATCGACAGGCGGATTAGTTCGGCGTCTGCCGTGATGCGGACGCTGAGCCGATCTGTCGTGGTGAAGAGGGAGCTGAGCCAGAAAGCCGGGCTCTCGATTTACCGGTCGATCTACGTCCCAATCCTCACCTATGGTCATGAGCTTTGGGTAATGACCGAAAGAACGAGATCGCGGATACAAGCGGCCGAAATGAGTTTCCTCCGTAGGGTGGCCGGGCTCAGCCTTAGAGATATGGTGAGGAGCTCGGACATTCGGGAGGGACTCGGAGTAGAACCGCTGCTCCTCTGGATCGAAAGGAGTCAGTTGAGGTGGTTTGGGCATCTGGTCAGGATGCCTCCTGGATGCCTCCCCGGGGAGGTGTTTCGGGCATGTCCTGCCGGCAGGAGGCCCCCGGGTCGACCCAGGACACGTTGGAGAGGTTACATCTCCAATCTGGTCCGGGAACACCTTGGGGTCCTGCCGGAGGAACTGGTGGAGGTGGCCGGGGAGAGGACGGTCTGGAGCTCCCTAGTTGGGATGCTGCCCCCGCGACCCGGATAAGCGGAGGAAGACGACGACGACGAGGTCAGGTGATTGACTAAGCAGTTTCCTTTTCTGAATTTCAGGTCCAAAGTTGAAAAGTTCAGTCTTGTCTTGATTTAAAAGCAAAAAGTTTTGAGCCATCCAATTTTTTATGTCTTCAACACAACTCTGTAATCTAACTAACCGATTAGGTTCATCAGGGTTAATGGATAAATATAACTGAGTATCGTCAGTGTAATGATTTAAATTACATGTTTTTTAATGAGCCATAAGGCGTAGGATTCCATAGGAAATATGATATCCACCTTATGGATCTGTGAGGTTATTTAAACCAGAAGATTGGAACTTTTTAATGCAGGGATTAGATAACAGCTTCATATTCACTCAGAGACAACAGAAGAGAGAGAGTCAAGTTTAAAAGTTAAGAATTTTATTACTAGCAAATTAAACTAGACTGACTTTAACACTAAATGTATGGTGTAACTAAGCAGGATGAGACGGTGAATGGATGACGTGTGATGTTGAACCAGCAAATCCGAAGCTGCGATTAGTTCTGATGAGAACTGAAGGTGATGCCTTCGCATTAAGCTTTGGTTAGGAGGTTCATAAACACATTCAACGCCATTTGCCAGTCTACATACCCTTCAGGAAGTCCCCTTTAGATCAGGAATGTCGAGGTCTAGCTTGACCTTCTCTGGAACCGAGCCGGTAGGAAAAGCAGCGGTTGCCGACCAGACCACTCTGTGAGATACTTCCTGGTCGCAACAATTTGTTGGCGTCTAGTGAGACCCGAGCCTGGGTCTTGATGATTCAGCTTTTATTCTGAAAGGAACTGTTGCAGCAGTTGGAACAAAAACGAATTTTCCAGCTTGTCGTTGGTTCTTTCGGTTAAAGAGGAAAGTTACGGATTGGCCACTCCGACAACTTCTCTGGAATGCTTTGAACTGGCGTTAGAGATGACGTGGGCATAGTTTTATACCTCGGATGTTTTGGTTTATGGTCGAATGAAAAGTTTACAGTTACCAAACACCATCAAAACTAGGACTGCACGATATTAGGAAAACCTGCGATATTCGATAACAGTGCTTAATATTGCGAAATTGATATTACTCACGATAAATGAACAAATACTAAAGTATGCAGTGTTGATGTCGTCTGGCGTGTGACGTCTGCTCTGGGTTCAAAGCAAACAAAAACTAATGCATGAATTCCATTACAACATAACATTTTTATTGCAAACATATGCAGCTGCACCTGCTACTGTATTAGCAGCTGCACCCGCTACTGTATTAGCAGCTGCACCTGCTACTGTATTAGCAGCTGCACCTGCTACTGTATTAGCAGCTGCACCTGCTACTGTATTAGCAGCTGCACCTGCTACCGTATTATCAGCTGCACCTGCTACTGTATTAGCAGCTGCACCTGCTACTGTATTAGCAGCTGCACCTGCTACTGTATTAGCAGCTGCACCTGCTACCGTATTATCAGCTGCACCTGCTACTGCATTAGCAGCTGCACCCGCTACTGTATTAGCAGCTGCACCTGCTACTGTATTAGCAGCTGCACCTGCTACTGTATTAGCAGCTGCACCCGCTACTGTATTAGCAGCTGCACCTGCTACTGTATTAGCAGCTGGACCTGCTACTGTATTAGCAGCTGCACCCGCTACTGTATCAGCAGCTGGACCTGCTACTGTATTAGCAGCTACACTTGCTACTGTATTAGCAGCTGCACCCGCTACTGTATCTGCAGCTGGACCTGCTACTGTGTTAGCAGCTGCACCCGCTACTGTATCAGCAGCTGGACCTGCTACTGTATTAGCAGCTGCACCTGCTACTGTATCAGCAGCTGGACCTGCTACTGTATTAGCAGCTGCACCCGCTACTGTATCAGCAGCTGGACCTGCTACTGTATTAGCAGCTGCACCCGCTACTGTATTAGCAGCCGCACCTGCTGCTGTATTAGCAGCCGCACCTGCTGCTGTATTAGCAGCTGCACCTGCTACTGTATTAGCAGCTGCACCTGCTACTGTATTAGCGGCTGCACCTGCTACCGTATTATCAGCTGCACCTGCTACTGCATTAGCAGCTGCACCCGCTACTGTATTAGCAGCTGCACCTGCTACTGTATTAGCAGCTGCACCCGCTACCGTATTAGCAGCTGCACCCGCTACTGTATTAGCAGCTGCACCCGCTACTGTATTAGCAGCTGCACCCGCTACTGTATTAGCAGCTGCACCCGCTACTGTATTAGCAGCTGCACCTGCTACTGCATTAGCAGCTGCACCCGCTACTGTATTAGCAGCTGCACCTGCTACTGTATTAGCAGCTGCACCTGCTACTGTATTAGCAGCTGCACCTGCTACTGTATTAGCAGCTGCACCCGCTACTGTATTAGCAGCTGCACCCGCTACTGTATTAGCAGCTGCACCCGCTACTGTATTAGCAGCTGCACCCGCTACTGTATTAGCAGCTGCACCCGCTACTGTATTAGCAGCTGCACCTGCTACTGTATTAGCAGCTGCACCCGCTACTGTATTAGCAGCTGCACCCGCTACTGTATTAGCAGCTGCACCCGCTACTGTATTAGCAGCTGCACCCGCTACTGTATTAGCAGCTGCACCCGCTACTGTATTAGCAGCTGCACCCGCTACTGTATTAGCAGCTGCACCCGCTACTGTATTAGCAGCTGCACCCGCTACTGTATTAGCAGCTGCACCTGCTACTGTATTAGCAGCTGCACCTGCTACTGTATTAGCAGCTGCACCCGCTACTGTATTAGCAGCTGCACCCGCTACTGTATTAGCAGCTGGACCTGCTACTGTATTAGCAGCTGGACCTGCTACTGTATTAGCAGCTGGACCTGCTACTGTATTAGCAGCTGCACCTGCTACTGTATTAGCAGCAAAACAACAAACTGCATGCATGCAGTTTCTCAGTGACTTTAAAACATCACCTCCACCATAAAACTTTTTCTGATGCTCCAAATACAGAAAAACATCCCATACCAGGGTTTTTAGAATAAATAGTTTAAATGTTAAATAATAGTTAACATCACTTAAATGCAACAGCAAATCCTCTCATTGCTACTGAACATTTTCTCCACTTATGTGGTTATGATATAAGGCTGTTGCTGTAACTGGGAAGTGAACTGTGCTGGGCCAAACTAGGAGAATATTAAGATTTTCTGAGGGAAAGAGAAAAACAATTGTCTACCTTTCAGAAGAGGAACTGGCAAAAAACTACATGGAAAATATGTGAAAACGTTTGTTTTTAACCCCAAATTGAACAAGTTTACCTAGATCTTAAAATGCAGCTCAGATGATGAAACTGCAACTATGATTCTGATAACAAGCTAACAAATTGAACTAGCTCCTCTTAAGATAACCGGCTAGCAGAGCTTCTGACTGACAGTTTATGTGCAGCAGCAAATCAACTATCCTGATTAACAAGGTTATAAAAGCTCATAAATGAAAAATCACTTTGATGTGTGGGGGAACTTTTCCAGGCCCTCTTTAGCAGGGTGGGACTGGGAGGAGAGTGCTGTAGCCTTTTAGCTGGAAGCTAACCGGAGCCTGGGCTAACGACACCAGCCGGTGGAACACTAGCGACATGATGGTGGGTTGGTTCACCGGCACGTGTCGGAGTCAGCCCGGTTATTATCAGCTGCTTAACGACACCGAGCGGACTCACGTTCACGTTTGAAAGCAGCGCTGAATCCAGAAACATCAGCACAAAGTGCGTTCGTTGCTCTGAGCCAGCATGACGAACAAGGGAACGGCGCCGCAAACTCTGTTCGGGTGTTGCTTTCCAAAAGGGTCTACGTCGGGGGCGGGCGTATTACGTGAACGGACCCATCTGATTGGCTGCATATCAGAAGGGCTACATTTGATTGGTCAAATAATACTTCCGCGTAAAAAACAGAGCTGGTTTACAAAAAGTTGATGTATGACACGGATGGAAATGTTTGAACCAAACATTTATCGCTGTTTTTGCCGTGTTTTGCGATGGGCCTATCGCACGTCCTGTTATCGCGATTACGATAATTTTTCGATATATTGTGCAGCCCTAATCAAAACCACGCCTCTGTCAGATCTGTCAGATTCTGATTGGATCAGTGAAAGTAATGTGTCATGTCTTTTAACGCTACGTGAAATGAGTCCTGTTGGAACATTTAAAGTCATAGTACCTTTATATTCTATAAGATTATAATAAAATAATTAATTTTTTGATTTCACAGATCGGTCACATCTTATTTGCTGACTAACACTTGGTTGATTAGCTTTATTAAAATAGAGTTCTTTGATTAATTAAAAGAAAAGAGTTCATTCTTCATTCTTCTGTTGAGCTGAAAATAAGCAGGTCAGAGCGAATGCATGAGACTTTGAGACCATATCTCATGCAGACTAGTTCTGTGTCAGAGAGGGTAAAAAACAGTCATTTCATTCTGTTACGTCAGCATAACAGTGCAAGTTTATCCCATGCTGTGTAATGATTTTACCAATGGGGACAATATATATATATATAGTAAAAAGAATGGTCCAAGCACTGAACCCTGTGGTACTCCACAAGTAACCCTGGAGTATGAAGAAGATTTGTCATGTACATTTACAAAATGAAATCTGTCAGACAGGTAGGATTTAAACCAGCCCAACGCTGCTCCTTTGATCCCTACAACATGTTCAAGTCTTTCTAAAAGAACATTGTGATCAACTGTGTCAAAGGCAGCACTGAGATCTAACAAGACTAGAACAGACACAAGATTCTTATCTGAGGCCATGAGAATATCATTTGTAACTCTCACTAATGCAGTTTCAGTGCTGTGATACTCTCTAAAACCAGACTGAAATTCCTCAAACAGAGCATTGGTGTTTAAATGCTGACATACTTGGATGGCCTCTATTTTCTCCAGGACTTTGGATAAAAATGGAAGGTTAGATATTGGTCTATAATTCATTGGACTGCTGGAGGCTGCTTCGAGAGTCCCACCGGCCAAAAACACCCGATAGAACTCTTTCTTCAGCTTGACAGCATCCCTAACCACTGGTGTCCACCAGCGAATTTAGGGGTTGCCATCCCCCAGGATGCATTCAAAGATCGGTCGGAGGTGGGAATTGAAGCTCTTTCTGACAGGAGACTCTGCCAGATGTTACCAGCAGACCCTCACAACACGTTTGGGTTTGCCAGGTCTGATAGGCATACTCCCCCAAGCCAACTCCCCATCGGATAGTGGTCAGTTGAAAGCTCCGCCCCTCTTTTCACCCGTGTCCAAGACATGCGGCCGCAGATCAGATGAAACGACAACAAGATCGATCATTGAGCTGCAGCCTAAGGTATCCCAGGGCCAAGAGCCTGAACATGGTTTTTATTATAGACGATCCATGACAAGCACAGAAGTCTGCTCAGATTCAGATCGGGGAGGCATTCCTCCCAACCAAACCTCTCCGGGTCTCACTGTCACCAAACATGAGCGTTGAAGTCTCCCAGGAGAATGATAGTCACCAGAAGGAGCGCCCTCCAGCACCCCCTCCAGGGACTCCAAAAGTGGTTGTCTTATCTGCAGTTTGGTTCTTGAGCACAGTCAGGACTAGGGCTGCAAGATATTGGGAAAACCTGCGATATGCGATAACAGTGATTAATATTGCAACAACGATATTATTCGCGATAAATAAAAACTTAACTCAGGAACAAAAATAATCAAAAACAAAGAAAATAAAAAAAATGACAAAAATTCTTAAAGGAGCATGGGGCAGGATGAAGAAACGAAACTCATTAGCGACGCACTCGGCGCTGTGAGTAACTGCAGCCCGGCACGAGAGCGCGCACAAACTCTTCACGAGAAAAAAAAAAGTTTCAGTGATGTACGGCCAGAACGCGGCTCGAACAAGACGCCGTGTCGAGCGATGAAGTAAGTAACATTGTTACTTTAGTCTAATATTTGTAAAGTTCCATGACAACATTAGCATTTCAATTTAGCCATGATACTCGTGATGTAAAGCAAGCGCTCCTTCCTATGAAATATTCATAAGCCAGTTTTGTGACTGGTTAGCAAGACAGTAACATGATGCTACTTTATCAGCATAAGGCTTTGTGGCTGCAGGTGATTTCTGATGTTTTTAGACCAATTACAGTTATTATTTTGCACTAAGCTTACTAACAAGCTAATGTTATTGTTTATACGTCATGTAAGAACATCCAGTTTCAAGTCACTGACATCATTTGTGAAACCAATTTCATTACAGGACAGGCATCACAACAATGTAAATAAGAACATAAATATCAATGTTTAGTTCAAAAATGCATCAAAATAAAATCATAATATCAACAAGACCTACAGGGTAATACAGTCACTTATCATTACTGTCACTGATTTTCAGGAATTCACATTGGAAGGAGTGATGGAAAACAGTTCAGATGGAGTGTGCCCGAGCCTGCCACTGACTTTGATGTGTCGTGGGAAAGTCTGAGACAAGGGGCTAAAGGAAAGGGGAGAGGAAAGGTCGCTCCGAGGGTCGGGGAAGGACACGCTCAAGGGGTGAGGGCAGCAGGTTGAGGTCCAGAGCTCCTTCAAGAGGACCAGGGCGCCGGGGTAGGCAGCCAACAGCTTTCAGAGAAGAGAATCGAGACCGGCTTGCACAGCTGAGAGCTGCCAGTATAGCTGAGATGCAGGTTGGTTGTAGCCATTTGTGTAAAAAAATAAAATAAAATAATAGAGATGCCAAAAACGAAAACATCACTCACTGGAGATATGAATCTAGTCTTGTAAACATATGCTCATTAATTTCTAGACAGCTTTACAACTCCTGAGCCAGGAGGAGAGAGATTATATTCTCGAGAGAGTGGTGACCCATCTTCCAGGGGTGATGCTGGATATCCTGGAGTTTCGGCAAGAGACGCCAGGACACCATCTTCCTGACTGAGGGCAGCCTAACCCAAAAATCCAAACCGTTTATCTACAACTACAGTAGTTCCAACACAGCACAATACCTCAAAATAACTTTAGCTGAAGACAGCATTTTCACCCAAAAATGAACAAACAGTTTGTGCAATATATTTATTTTTATTTATGTACAAAAAAGTTCTGTTATTTGCATTTGTACATAGTATTTTTTCTTAATTTCTAATAAATCTGTGTGCATGAAAGAAGTAATTCCTGTCTTTTGATGCTTCACGTAGCTGGGGCCTTTATGGAGAGAGCAGCATTAGATCATACATAGATTACATGAGAATGCAATTCTGGAAACTCTCCAGTTCTGAAGTTGACCTGTAAAAAAACAAAAGCCACAACTTTATAGATTATTAGGAATCACACTTTTGATTGCCTTTTCACCCACAATTGTCATTTCTATATGTAAGTTGTCAGCTTTGATATTGACACTTTAGTTTTTTTGCTTATGAAAATGTTATTAATATGCCTAAAGGTCAGATTGGTGACATCCTTCAACCAGCGTCTGTTGAACATGATTCGCTGAAGAGCCTCGTGTGGTGGAGATCCTGGCACCATGCCACGTTGCATCAAGTGGTCCATGGTCACATTTGCCACGGGTCCATTCATGCTTCCCTGTGACATGGTGAAGCACACCCACCCACATGTCCTAACAGAAAAAATAAGTTTTATTTGAAAACTTTACATGTGACAGAAGCGCTCACCAACAGAAACACGAGAGCTGGCACTATTATGAAAAGAAAGGTAATTATGTCAATGTGCATTGTTGTCTTGTTGTCCAAAAGATGTCACAATACTTACATTAAACATATCACGATGTTGTGCTTTCTGACAAATGTACCAAAATTGGTTGAAGATGTCATTCAGCCACACAAGTAGGATGGAAATTCCCTTTAGGATCCCAGCCTGTGAACAAGGATAAAACAACAATTCCATCTTTTAGTTCTTTTTAAAACATAGAAGGGTTTTATTTACCTGCAACGTTTTGTTTGCGGCTGCAAACTTCGTCAGCCTGACAAAGTTTTCATAACAGTTCTATTCTGTTATGAAAACAATAAATAAAAGTAGAATTAATATGTTGTTTTAAGACTTTGGAGTTTAAAAAAAGAGTGTAGATAAGAATAGGGCTGGGAAATATGGCCTCAAATCTATATTGCGATATAATCTGAAGCATGTGCAGCAACGATATATATTGCGATATATTTTTTCATCTGTTTATAGATGTCAAATTGACATGCTTTTAGATATCCTCATGTGGCAAATATATGCCACTTGAGGCATATTGGCCTCCTCCTCCGCCCACTCCATGCTTGCAGTCACCGCCGTTCTGTTGTCCCATTGTCAGCAGGGTGCACATCTTAGTGACGTCATGTGTTATCACAATATCGCCGTATTGCGATATAGCCAAAAACTATCATTACCTGTTACAGACGTTGTCTGTTTTGTGGCCACAAGGTGGCCTCAGAGCTCCTACCTGTTCACCTGGCTCTAGCTGAGCCAGGTGTCGCTAATCTTCTCAGTCAGGGAGCTTCCTATAAAAGGCAGCTCCCTCTGTCATTCGAGGAGGGAAGCTTAGCAGAGGCCTGGTGTTAAAGCGAGTGTTCCTCTTTTTCCCTCCTAGCAAACCAGACGTTAAAGTCTTCGTTTTGATTACCTGTGTGGTACACTTCCTAGTAGCCAGAGCTCGTTTTTGTCTCCATTAGAATACTCGTTAAAGAGTTCAGCTCACCCTTTTGGTGTAGCCTTTTGTGTTTGTCTCATTCCTTTACTTTCCCGGATTAGTACCAGCGTTTTGTGTTTATTAATAGTATTGTTATTTAGCCTGTATTGGATGATCCTTCTGTTTAGTATTGTTAATTCCCCAGTGGGACGTCCTTTTGGTTTTGTATTCATTTTGTCTTAGCCTGCATAAAGCAGTGTTTTTTAGTTAATAAACTCCTCTAAGAGAGTAAATCTTGGTTTTGTCCGGTAATTCACATATCTTTCTTTACGCCCCCTTTAACATCATCTCCTAGACGAGCTGGGGGCCGTAAAATTACCCAATTTTATATCTTTTCTACCTTATATCGTTTATATTGCCCACCCCTAGATAAGAAGACATTGCAACTCACACACTGTTGAGTAAGTTGTTTGCTTGGTCCTCATCAATTTGGACTGCATCCGTAGCTAGATCCATGGATTTGAAACTACAGACAACACAATATTTGTTTTACGTAAAGATAAATACTAGAACTTACCTGAAATGGTACTGATTCTAAAGAGATAAATGTGGAGCCTAATACATCTGTCATTAATTCTTTCTGCAAATAACAACAATCTGCTGTGAATTGAAACTTCACAACATAAATATATATAATGACATATATTTGCTTATCTATTGTGTTTTTATCTTTTTTGCACATAGTACAGCAGTAATTTCCTGCATATATGGCAAGACTTCTCATGAACATATTTACCTTTCTTCAAAAGTATCCAAATGTAGGTCATCAGCTAAGGCCTCAACACCAGCCATTAGAAAATCTTCCCTGTAAAGACAATGTCAGAAGTGTTTGGTGGTGTGATGTTAGTTCTGAACCAAGTGTGGATATGCAAGGTGTACTTTAATGTATGAAATATCATAGCACAAAAACGTGAATATTTGTTTTACAGAAAAGATACTAACCCCTCAGACACAGGTTCAGTTTGAGATAATCGATGCGACATTTTAGCTGCTGTTCTCTTACTGGGTGTTGAGGTTGACTGCACATAACCTCCCTGAATCGCAGTTTCAGGAGCCTGCTTCTTCCGGTAGCTGGAAAACACATTTTTAAACAAAAATGTCAACAAGTTGGTTGAGACTCTACACCTTCTGTTTACATAGATCAATAATGGCTAAGCTTCTTTACCTGTGGCACAACTAGTAATATGAAAATGCAGGTCAGTCATAAAAAAATTATTTATCATTTTCACAAACATATTTTATTCTGACCTACATTCAACTGGACAAATTTAGAAAAATAAACACAAACTTCTGCACAACTTTACTTTTAGTCAAACGTGTTGTTATGGCTGACTTATTTATTCTTATGTAGCACAGCAATAGCGCTAGGAAAATATATTCTGATGGGGTTCTGTTACACAAACCCCACGAATAACATTATCTACTGAAGTAACAGTCCTGCTTAGAGGTTGGACTGTAGATCAAATATGACATAATTCTAAAGACTCATCTTTGGTTTGGAAAATGTCTGTTCTCGTCTGTGGTACATACAAACTGAAACGTGATCGCAGCTAACATGCTAACGCACGCTAGCTCTCTCCGGCTGAGCGGTGACGTCATATAATCAAATCAAGCTCTGTTTACTTTTCTCGTCAGAATAAACGGAGCATCCATTTATCTCCAAACACATGCGGCGTGTCGTCCACAAAACGTAGAAGTGATCTGATTACACCTTAGTTGCTTTTAGCTTTTTTAAACTGATCAGGAAGCCATATGCTAAACACCGTTAGCTTAGATAAGTTTCTTGTTCATCTGCACAAAGATTTGTTAGATTACCTAAATCAGCATTATCTAAATCCATAAGTTTAATTTTATTTTCTCAAATTGTGCAGATACAGCTCTGATATGTTTACCTACTCGTTACTGAAACCTACAGCAGAAATAAGGAGACCAACACTTACCTGCTCACTAGAAAATGTGCCATGTCCGCATCCTTTTTCAGGCACCAAATCCAGTTGAAGCAGCCTCCATTCTTCCAGAGCATAACCAATAGATATTCGGGTCCCTGACCGACTTTTATCATATTTTCTTTTTGACTCTCGAGATGCTGCTGATAAAACCTTTTTCTTTGTGCCACTCTTTAGTGGGCTTTGAGTTGCGCTTGGTCGTTTGCTAGTTGTAGAATCCATTTCCAGGGTTCTTCCTCTTCTGTTTGAGGTTTTAACGTGGCTAGTAGTGAAAGACGCATTACCGCCACCTAGCAAGCTTCCAAATGTTTTTCCGGGTTTGAACCTTGTCGAGAACGCGCTTGAAGCGTCAAATAACGTCACATCCTTAAAACAGCGCGGGAAATTCGGATGCGACATGTTTTGCATTTTGAAGCACACAGCCTGTTTAACAAAATGGAATGATAAACTGGTTTCATCATTCTTTTTAGTTTAAAATGCTTCATCACCCATAAGCTTCACAAGAATGAACATTTACTTTTTGTTTTTGGACAATTCTGCCCCATGCTCCTTTAAAAATGAGAAAAGCAAAAGATGGGAGGAAAGGGAAAAAGAGAATGAACAAGAAAAGGCAGTCAGTGGATCCTGGGAAAAGCAGAAACAGCAGAAAGAGCAGAACAAAGCTAACTCGGGTGTTTGCTAACCATCAAAATTAAGTGCCGTCCACCTCGGGGGCGGGCATCTAACCTAGTGAACCCACCCAACTGGCCAAATGGGTGAAGAGCTCTGTTTGATGTGTTAAAAAACATCTTTCGTTTGATTGACAGAATGCATTATGTGTAGCAAACATTTGAGCTGACCATTTATTGCGATATTTATCTGTACTTTGCGATGTGCATATTGCGCATGCTGATATCGCGATAACGATATATTTGCGATATATTGTGCAGCCCTAGCTAGGACCCATTCCCCCACACAAAGGCAGAGGGGAGCTACCCTTTCATTCACCGGCGTAAACCCCAATTTACAGGCACTATGATGGGGGACAAGAATTATGTCCGCCCCTGCTCTTTGCCTCTCAGTGGGAGCAACTCCAAAGTGGTAGAAAATCTAACCACTCTCGAGGAAACTGGTCGCATGTAAACTAATAAAATAAAATATTTGTTTTTCAGTGCCAGCAGTTTGCTTGTGTTTCAGGACCACGTCACGTACCATTACCTTGCTGTCTGAGATGTGGCATATCCCATCAATTAGTGAAGTGGAAAATGACGCAATGTAGTATTTACAAATACTATTTTAGTGTTTAATAGTTGTTTGTTGCAAAAAATTACTTATTTTATTTTAGAAGTTCTTAAAATTTCTTGAAAATGTCTCAAATTTAACTTTGAGGTCCCTGCATCTACCCTGTTACAGTGGAATTTGTACAATAGTTATTGGCTTCAGTTTACAGGATTATTTATTTAATTCAAATATTTTTGTTTCATATATTCTTACTGATTGTTTTTGTTCTAATTAAATAAAATATAAAAGCATATCTGATGGGATTTTTTTGTATTATTTAATAGGTCTGTGTGTGCAGGCAGGGTTAGTTACAAGCATAGTGGGAGTGTGAGGTAAAGGTCAGAAATTCTATTATTCTAGTCTAACTGTGCTAAGTCAGCTGTTCTGCCCCATAACTAAAACAGTGATACATGTGATATATATATATATCATCACATGTAAATGTGTATTACATATGTTTGTTTCCTGTATTTTCTTTCAGGTCAATCCATGCAGAGTGCTCAAACCAGATTGGGAAAGGCAGGGCGGGGTCTGAGAGTTATGTCTGCTCTTCCTGCCGGCCTCAGGAGTTAGAGCTAATTTCAAACAGTACTAGCCCAGGCCTACCCTCAGTCCTACCCACTAAAATTCCCCTGTCACAAAATTTAATGGAGGCTCCAACAAGCAGTCCTTCCCCTCATAGAACTGTCCGGTTAATCACTTCAGACCTGCCACAGACTTTAGTCGAGACCATCTGTGCTCCTTCAATTCAGATTCATACACTTCCTCAGCCTGATCTTTCAGAGCTTCAAGGTGGCCCTAAATCATCTTTTACAGACCATCAAAGCAGTCCTTCATCCAAACAGAGGCAGTACAACCTTGGACAGTCACCTGAAGACATACTCGGTCCTCGACAATCTCCCTCTGTTGTACAAGATAGCTCAGTGCTGTTGCTGAAAGACATTGATAATAGTTCTGCACCATCCTCTTTAAAACATGAAAAAAGCTCAGTATCCTCTCCTGAAGAGGTTAATCAATGCTGTGCACCATCTCCAAAAGAGACCCATCAAAATTTTTCCCCAATTTCTGCAAAACGTGAACACTCATGTGTACCATCTCCTAAAGTGATCTGTCAATCACTTGCTTTCTTTCCAGAGGAGATGAAAGATGGTTCTTTATCTTCTCAGGAAATTTCTCAAAGTTTGACGTTATTTACAGAGAAGACCCACAAAAGTTCAGTACCACCTTCAAAAGAGCTCCATACAAATCTGGCTACATCATTGCAAAAAACCCATCAACGTCTACAAGTTTCACTGCAAGAGACACATCACAGTCAAGCAACATTACTGCAAGAAGCACATGAAAGTCCTACGGCATTGCAAAAGATTCATCTAAGTCCAACATTATTTGCAAAAGAGATCAATCAGAGTCTAACATTGTCTCCAACAGAGACCCATCAAATTCAGATGTCACCTCCAAAAGAGACCCATCAGAGTCTTGCATTGTCTCCAACAGTGACACATCAAAGTCCGATGTCACCTCCAAAAGAGACCCATCAGAGTCTGACATTGTCTCCAACAGTGAGCCATCAGAGTCCATTGTCGCCTCCAAAAGAGACCTATCAGAGTCTAACATTGTCTCCGAAAGAGATGTATCAAAGTCCAATGTCACCTCCAAAAGAGACCCATCAGAGTCTGACATTGTCTCCAACAGTGAGCCATCAGAGTCCGATGTCACCTCCAAAAGAGACCCATCAGAGTCTGACATTGTCTCCAACAGTGAGCCATCAGAGTGCGATGTCACCTCCAAAAGAGACCTATCAGAGTCTGACATTGTCTCCAATAGTGAGCCATCAGAGTCCATTGTCGCCTCCAAAAGAGACCCATCAGACTCTAACATTGTCTCCGAAAGAGATGCATGAAAGTCCAATGTCACCTTCAAAAGTGACTCGTCAGAGTCTAATATTGTCTCCAAACGAGACATATCAAAGTCCAGCAGTATCTCCCAAAGAGCCCCATCAGAGTCTAACATTGTCTCCAACAGTGACACATCAAATTCCAATGTCACCTCCAAAAGATACTCATCAGAGTCTAATATTGTCAGCAAAAGAGACATATCAAAGTCCAGCAGTATCTCCTAAAGAGCCCCATCAGAGTCTAACATTGTCTCCAACAGTGACACATCAAATTCCAATGTCACCTCCAAAAGAGACCTATCAGAGTCTAACATTGTCTCTGAAAGAGATGCATCGAATTTCTATGTCACCTCCTAAAGAGAGATATCAGAGTCTAACATTTTCTCCGAAAGAGATGTATCAAAGTCCAATGTCACCTCCAAAAGAGACCCATCAGAGTCAAACAATGTCTCCAAAAGAGATGCATGAAAGTCCAATGTCACCTCCAAAAGTGATTCAGAGTCTAATATTGTCTCCAAAAGAGATCCATCACAGTCTAATATCTCCAAAAGAAATGCTTCACACTCAGTCATCTCCAAAAAAGACACATCAGAGTCCAACATTGCCCCCAAAAGAGATTCATCAAAATTTGTCATCTCCAAAAGAGACCTATAAAAGTCCAGCATCATCACCAAAAGTGATGCATCAAAATTTGTTGTCTCTAAAAGAGTTGAATCAGAGTCTAACATCATCTCCAAAAGAGATTCATCAAAGTCTAATGTCATCTCCAAAGGAGACATATAAAAGTCCAGCAGCGTCACTTCAAGACATCCATCAAAGTCCAACATTGTCTCCGAAAGAGACCCATCACAGTCGTACATCATTGCCAAAAGAGATGCATCAAAGTCTGTCATCTCCAAAAGAGACATATAAAAGTCCAGCAGCGTCACTTCAAGACAGCCATCAAAGTCCAGCTTCGTCACCAAAAAAGATGCATCAAAATCTGTCGTCTCCAAAAGAGACAAATCTGTGTCTAACATCTCCAGAAGAGATGCATCAGAGTCCAACGTCCTCTCCAAAAGAGATGCATCAGAGTCCAACATCCTCTCCAAAAGAGATGCATCAAAGTCTGTCATCTCCAAAAGAGACATATAAAAGTCCAGCAGCGTCACTTCAAGACAGCCATCAAAGTCCAGCTTCGTCACCAAAAAAGATGCATCAAAATCTGTTGTCTCCAAAAGAGACAAATCTGTGTCTAACATCTCCAGAAGAGATGCATCAGAGTCCAACATCCTCTCAAAAAGAGATGCATCAGAGTCCAACGTCCTCTCCAAAAGAGATGCATCAGAGTCCAACGTCCTCTCCAAAAGAGATGCATCAGAGTCCAACTTCATCTCCAAAAGAGATGCATCAGAGTCCAACGTCCTCTCCAAAAAAGATGCATCAGAGTCCAACGTCCTCTCCAAAAGAGATGCATCAGAGTCCAACGTCCTTTCCAAAAGAGATGCATCAGAGTCCAACGTCCTCTCCAAAAGAGATGCATCAGAGTCCAACTTCATCTCCAAAAGAGATGCATCAGAGTCCAACGTCCTCTCCAAAAAAGATGCATCAGAGTCCAACGTCCTCTCCAAAAGAGATGCATCAGAGTCCAACGTCCTCTCCAAAAGAGATGCATCAGAGTCCAACGTCCTCTCCAAAAGAGATGCATCAGAATCCAACGTCCTCTCCAAAAGAGATGCATCAGAGTCCAACGTCCTCTCCAAAAGAGATGCATCAGAGTCCAACGTCCTCTCCAAAAGAGATGCATCAGAGTCCAACGTCCTCTCCAAAAGAGATGCATCAGAGTCCAACGTCATCTCCAAAAGAGATGCATCAAAGTCCAACATCATCTCCAAAAGAGAAACGTAAAGTCCCTGTAGCATCATTGCAAGACTCCCATAAAAGTCCAACATCGTTTCCGAAAGAGACCCATCAATGTCCACCAGTATCACTGCAAAAATCCCATCAAAGTTCATTTCTAAAAGAGACCCATCATAATCCAATACTATTTCTAAAGGAAACTCATCAAAATCTGGACCCATCTCCTTATCAGTGCCAAGTTACCAAATTATGTCCACAGGCACCTTTTCCAAAGGACACTTATTCAAGTTTAGCACCCTCTCAAAATGAGATGCATCAAAATCAGTCATCAGAGAAAACTTATCAAAATCTAGACGCATCTCCAAAACTGGTACAAGGTGTTCTCACAATATTTTCAGTGGACAACAATACAAGTCCTAAGTTGGAAACCTATCAGAGCTCTTTCCCATTTGGAACCAAGACACATAAAAGTATTGCACTCTCTTCTGATGGGGTCCAACAAAGTCCCACCTCTTTTGTTGAAGAAACACATGAGAGTTCTTCTTTGGAAGTTCCCATAAAGTGTCTACAAACTCAAGCATCTCCTCATCAACATGTTGTGCTATCTCCCAGTAATTTTCAACCAGAGCTATCTCCAGAGGAAATCCATCCAACTATACAACAGTCACCTCAAAACCCTGCTCAATCAGCAGAAATGACTCAAAATTGTTTTACATCTTTACATGTGATCCAACAAAATTATGCACAGTGTTCTGTTCCATCTACCAACAATGTTCAACAAGATCCTTCTTCTAAATGTGTTGAAATGAGCCCCGACCCATATTTCACAAATATCCAAGAAATCCCATCTCCATCTCCCGAAGAGATCGACCAGATTACTTTTCTTTCTTGTGCTGAACCAGAAAGACAGAGCCTAAAATGTCTAGAAAGTATAAACCCCTCTAACCCTACTGCTGTAGAGCACAAGGTTAGTTCCTCACCGTCTTACCCAGGTCAAATGATTGGATCAAGCTCCTCTGTTTCTCGGACTGATCCTACTAAGCTGAAAGAACTTTTATCACCACCCCACCCCAATTTTTCAGAGGACCAAAAAAGATGCCCGTCGTTTCTACTCAGTCAAGAAAGATCTACATGGATTCAACCTGATTTAACAGAATTTAAGTTGGGTCAGATGTCCTCCCCGTCTCCTGCTCAGCTAAACCAAAGTCCTACCCATAAGACTTCTGCACAAATCCAGTCAAGCCCTTGTCAGCTCAGCTCTTCTGGTTCTAGACAGAACCCCACAGAGAATGAACGAAGTCCAGTGCATGCCATGACTGTATTGTTCCCTCTTTTACATTCTGCACAAGACTCACCACCACAGAGTGTCTCTCAGACAGGGCTTAGTCCTACCAATGTTAAACCAGGGCTTGCAGAATGTGGCAATAGTCAGCTGAGCAGGTCATGTGGTCCCACAAGCATCTTCCTCTCACAGCCACATCATCACAGTAGTAATCCACATAACCCTTCACAGGTTGAAACATCTTCTAATAGTTCCACACCGAGGACAGAACCAAAGCTGGCCCTCGAGATCAATGGATCCGACCCTGCACAAGAACCCTCCACAATAGACTTGGATGGCCCACATGCCAAATGTAGCTGTACCACAACACCACCAAAGTCCAGTTCAGCTCCGTGTAGCCCATCCCCTCCCCCCTCCAGAGCTAGTCTGAGAAGTCGTTCCCAGCCTGGCAGCCCGGTGCAGCAGCTGTGTGATGAGGGGGTTGGGCTTTCAGTGGCCACCACTGAGCCAATTTCTCACTCATTTGAACAAACACTAGAACATAAACCCCCAATTCTCAGCATTACCTCTGACCAGTCAGTGGTGCCCCTTACAGAGAGTGGCTCTGACCATCCCAGCCCCCCCCTCGTCCCTGCTCACCTGACACCAGAAAGCCTTGATCACAGCAGCACTTCAATGGAACACAGTAGTCTAAATGTCTCTCCTTGTGTTCAGGACACTGAAGTACATCAAAGTCCTCATGGCAGTCCATCAGGTTCTGCAAAAGCTTTTGAATTAGTGGATGAGATGCAAGCTGAGCCAACACTTTCAGAAACTGCCTTTTGTCTCGGGGCTTGTGAGAACCCCAAACCAACACAGGCCATCCCTCCAACCCAATCTGATTACTCTACAGAGCCGTCCAGTCCCAACAGACCAGAATCAGACCTGGCTCAACCTGCTCAGGCGTTTCCCTCACAGGATGAAACTATGAAGGTTCAC
>NC_091747.1:64642436-64699936 GCF_043380555.1 Nothobranchius furzeri
AATTATTGGGTCAACGATTCAATTCGATTCGACATCCTGATTATTTCTTATTGATTTGTTTTCATCAATAAATAGAAGATGTCAGATAATTGCTTTTCATTTTTTAATCAAAAACGTAAGTGACACAAGCTGCCATCCCTCAAAAGCTCTCCATCCACAACAGGTTAGGACAAAACATGTAAACATTTAAGAAGATTTAACAAAGTAAAACATCTGTTTCCTGGTTCAACACCACGCCTCAGGCTGAGAAAAACACGCTTTACAAAAACTCACAAAGTCTAAAAAAGTACTGAAACCCTACAGGACACATCATGTAATAATAAAATCCATAATGAGTTCATATGTGAGTGTTTAATGTCTCTGAGCAGCTCTAGAGTCAAATATTTATGCTGCAGCTGAAGGGTGTCAGAAATAACACCAAATTAAAAGTTTGACTTAGTTTGTTATTTTATTTGAACCCAGCGGTTCGTTTCTGAAATGTTGGAGAATGAATCAAGTTCTGTTTGATGCAGAAAATAATAAAACACAAAACAAATTCTACACTTCCAATCATATTTAAGATGTGTGTTTTATTCTTTCTGATAATAACACCAGCAGAAGGCTGTGGGCTGGATTAGGATTAAATTACCCAGCTGATGGATCTCCTTCACTAACCAGCTAACTAACCTTTCCACTAACCTGTCCTGTGTGACCCTCACCATGTGACCCTCATGTCCATGCTGTCTCTGGAGGAGCAGCTAGGAGACAGACCTCCTGTAACCTAAAATGAACCAAAGCTTCCTCCCAGCTTCTCTTTAAGCTGAGTTTAACATCAGTTTATCATCATGAAACAAAAGAATAAAGTGGAACAAAAACTTCTATCTTCCATTTCTCTCTCCTTTTAACTTCTCCGTGTCCCTAAATAAAAGAGACAGACGATCACGCTGCAGCCGCCTTCATTGACCCCGCCCCCTCCCCAAGACCGGATCTCCCGACATCACAACACTCGTCTGACAGAGCGCTTCCAGGAGAAATAATAATTAAATTATGAAAATAATAATGCGTGTTTGGAGGAGCGTCCTCCGATCCTCTCTCGTGTGAGCAGACAGTGTCTCTCTCTCTCTCTCTCTCGGTCGCTGATCGAGCGAGCGGAGCGCACCGCGTGACAACCCGCTCAATTAACATAATTCACGGCCCAAATCCAACAGAACCGGTCGGGCTGATTCGGTTCCGGTTCGGTCTCAGGTTACAACTCTAGCGCTCAGCCCTGCAGTACCACATTAAGGCTGAACCACGTGGTAGATGTGGGGGACACTCTGACAGATGCTGGTGCCGCCGTTAAAAACACAAAACTACATTCCACTATAATCGATTATGGCGTACTCTCCTACGATGCAGAATCGTTTATGTCCACATCCTGATGCGTCGATTATTAGATTATTTTCCTCAGCTCTAATGTCAAGTGGAAGCTCATTCCAGAGAGAAGCAAGCCAAGCTTGATCACCTCTAGGTCTGTCCTAGTCTGTGGGACAGTTAGTAACTCCAGCTGAGCAGAGCGTAGTGCTCATGATGGGGAATGTTGTTTTCTTAGCGCTGCCAAGTATGGTGGGGCTCCACCATGAAGAGACCGAAAGACAGCGCAGAATTTAAAATTTGGTCCAAAAACCTTCAGGAAGCCAGTGTAATGAAGCCAGCACAGAAGTGATTCCTCGTCCCCGTCAGAAATGTGGCTACAGAGTTCTGAACCACCTGTAGACGTCTCAGTGCTGCCTGACTCAGCCCAGCAATGATGGAGCCTGCATGGAGCACAGACTCCAAATATGCTCGAGACGGCGTGGACTTGATTTTAGTTAGCCGTCACACTTGAGTTCTGCATCGAGTCTCACCCCCAGGCTGGTGACAACTGACTTCTGGTAGGGAGACAGAACATCCAAGTCATGAGCAGAACTCACAGCCGCCTTGCTAGAAGGGAGGACTGTAATACGGTCAGTTTAGTAAAAAAAAAAAAAAGTGTGTTTCAGCTAGTTCCTGTAGCCTTCATGATGGCCGGGTAGAAAACTAAAGTTTTACTGAGCAGTGTGAAACAACAAGAAAATGGATAATGAAGATAAACACGGAATGAACGTAGAAAAGCGTAATAAGCTCAGTGTTGCTCTCATTCACATGGAGGTTAAATGTCTACGACCCAGGAATTGGCATCATCCAAACAAGCCAGGCGACTAGAAATGGAGCCCCTCTCCCTTGGACACAGGGGAAAATAAATTACATCCAGATGAAACTTAAAACCATGTCTGCGTAGGAGAGCCCCCAAAGAAAGTTAATAAGGAGCAAAGAGGAGGTCCCAGGATAGAACCATGTGGTACCCCCCACCGCAAGTCTTCCCAAGGTGAAGCAGCATCGCCCCCCACAACTCCTGCCCAGGAGGTATGACAACAGCCATTCAAGAGCCGACCCTGTGATCCCCACCCATCACTCCAGGCGATCCAGCAGAGTGTCGTGGTCAACCATGTCAAAGGCTGCTGTTAGCTACAGTAACAACAAAACTACAGCTGCACACACACAGTTATACACACACACACACACAGTTATACACACACACACACACAGTTATACACACACACACAGTTATACACACACACACAGTTATACACACACACACACACAGTTATACACACACACACACAGTTATACACACACACACAGTTATACACACACACACACACAGTTATACACACACACACACACAGTTATACACACACACACACACAGTTATACACACACACACACAGTTATACACACACACACAGTTATACACACACACACACACAGTTATACACACACACACACACAGTTATACACACACACACACACACACACACACACAGTTATACACACACACAGTAACACTTGTGTGCAGACCTCTCGTTGCGTGGCCCTTGTGTGTGTGTGTGTGTGTACATTAGAGTAGCCCTGATGTGAGAGCGGCGTTTGGTGTGCCCTTTCTTTCTTCCTCCTCTTCCTCACTCGCTTCTCTTCATGCATCAGCTTCTGTAGGTTTTAACATCCTGGGACTACCTTTTCTTCACATTTTTTATCTTTATTTTTCCTTTTTCTCTTTTTTAATCATGATTTTTATCTTGAGAGGTGCTACATGAAATCCTTTCTTCTACACACAAACACACACACACACACACGCACATGCACAGAGAGAGAGAGAGAGACTCACTCGTCTACTTGATGACTGTACGTGTTTCATTCCAGGTCATTTCCAGTCAGAGCACCACCCCCCGTCCCTGCTTGGTAAGGATCTGCGACCCCCCCTCCCCCGCCCAGTTACTTGACCCAACAGCTGATTTGTGCAACCAACCTGATCTACACCTCTTCTTCTCCGCTTCAAGTTGACCTCAGGATCTTTCTGCCCTGTGTTCTTCTTCTACAATAGATTTAACAGCCCTCTTCTTCTCCTGCTTCCTGTTGTCCCCATCTGTCTCCAGCCTTGTCTGTCTGACTCTTTCTCTTTGTCTGTCTCTAGGGATGGGTACCTTTGACATTTAAATCGATCCGGTACTAATTCCCGGTACCTAGGAATCGATACCGGTACTCAACGGTACCAATTTTCGATACTTTTGAGTGTTTATTATTTTAATTCTCTTTTATAATTAAATATATATTTTTCTCAATATATAACCATATTTGATAAATATCACGATAAATAACATACAACTGTGTATTTTAACATCGTCCTTGTAGTTTTATAAGCTGATAATTAAACTGAAGCAAACATCTTTACTGTGAACTAAATTTACTGTGTATCTTCATTCCTTTTGCCGTCCTTTTTCATTTGATTTTTCCTACTGGGAAGTTAGAATTTCCGAGGAGAAAGCGAACACACCATTAGCTGATAACAATGGTGGCAATGGAAGCTAACATATCAAGCTAACGTTATCTTAAACAGTTTATTTAGCTGCTGGAGCAGATTAAAACGATGATGCCTCACACTTAGATCGTTGTCGCTGGTTTCATCTTCACCCATTCACCCGTCACATTTAGTGAAGTGGACCCAAGCGTTAGCGTGCGTTCTCTCTACCATGCTGCTCTGTTTACAACTGGCTCGCAGCGACCGACGACATAACGCTCTTGAGGATGCGCAGCTGTCTTGGCAAGTTCTCGTTGTGAAGGACGGGTACCGAAACGAGGCACCGTTTCAAATGAAGAGAATCGGTGCTCAGTCGGTACTGTGGAATTCGGTCGGTACCTTAAAAAGTACCGAATTCGGTACCCATCCCTAGACTCCACCAGCTGGGCTGGACATTAGCGCCATGACTGATGACCCCTCCCTGTTGTCTGTGTGTACAGAAAGTTGTGGGCGTAGCCAGAGGGCATCACAGGAGGAGCCTCTGGATGTGATCCTGAGTCCTGAGCTGGATAAGATGGTCTCTGATGGTAAGTCTCGAACAAAACGAGTTTCTGGAGCTGGAAAACAGCCTACTGACTGGTGCTGCGTTTCAGGTGCCATTCTCAGCAGACTCTACAATATCCCAGGTAGGACTAGCTCACCTTAAAGCCAGGTCCACCCTGGAGACATCAGCGGTGCAGAACGTTGTTGCTTCCAGTAGAATCCATTACAGCCTATACGAGTCGTCATAATTCTGGGATGAACATGAAGCCAACATGGAAGTGGCTAAGATTGCAGTTCCACCCTCTTCCACTAGGGGCTGGCAGCAGAAGTGAGCAAAACCTCATTGTTCCAGCAGTGTCATATCTATGTAGGTATAGATCTACAACGCTTGTTTACTCCCAACAACGTTCCAGCGGTGTCATATTTATGTAGATGTAGATCTATTCTTGTTTACTCCCAGCATCGATCCAGCGGTGTCATCTATGTACGTGTAGATCTACAACGCTTGTTTACTCCCAACAACGTTCCAGCGGTGTCATATCTATGCAGTTGTAGATCTATGCTTGTTTACTCCCAGCATCGATCCAGCGGTGTCATATCTATGCAGTTGTAGATCTATGCTTGTTTACTCCCAGCATCATTCCAGCAGTCTCGTATCTATGTACGTGTAGATCTACACTTGTTTACTCCCAGCATCGTTCCAATGGTGTCTTATCTATGTACGTGTAGATCTATGCTTGTTTACTCCCAGCATCGTTCCAATGGTGTCTTATCTATGTACGTGTAGATCTATGCCTGTTTACACCCAGCATCGTTCCAGCGGTTTCGTATCTATGTACGTGTAGATCTATGCTTGTTTACTCCCAGCATCGATCCAGCGGTGTCATATCTATGCAGTTGTAGATCTATGCTTGTTTACTCCCAGCATCATTCCAGCAGTCTCGTATCTATGTACGTGTAGATCTACACTTGTTTACTCCCAGCATCGTTCCAATGGTGTCTTATCTATGTACGTGTAGATCTATGCTTGTTTACTCCCAGCATCGTTCCAATTGTGTCTTATCTATGTACGTGTAGATCTATGCCTGTTTACACCCAGCATCATTCCAATGGTGTCTTATCTATGTACGTGTAGATCTATGCCTGTTTACTCCCAGCATCGTTCCAATGGTGTCTTATCTATGTACGTGTAGATCTATGCTTGTTTACTCCCAGCATCGTTCCAGCGGTTTCGTATCTATGTACGTGTAGATCTATGCTTGTTTACACCCAGCATCGTTCCAATGGTGTCTTATCTATGTACGTGTAGATCTATGCTTGTTTACACCCAGCATCGTTCCAGCGGTTTTGTATCTATGTACGTGTAGATCTATGCTTGTTTACTCCCAGCATCGTTCAAATGGTGTCTTATCTATGTACGTGTAGATCTATGCCTGTTTACACCCAGCATCGTTCCAGCGGTTTCGTATCTATGTACGTGTAGATCTATGCTTGTTTACTCCCAGCATCGTTCCAATGGTGTCTTATCTATGTACGTGTAGATCTATGCTTGTTTACTCCCAGCATCGTTCCAATGGTGTCTTATCTATGTACGTGTAGATCTATGCCTGTTTACACCCAGCATCGTTCCAGCGGTTTTGTATCTATGTACGTGTAGATCTATGCTTGTTTACACCCAGCATCGTTTCAGCGGTTTCGTATCTATGTACGTGTAGATCTATGCTTGTTTACTCCCAGCATCGTTCCAATGGTGTCTTATCTATGTACGTGTAGATCTATGCCTGTTTACACCCAGCATCGTTCCAGCGGTTTTGTATCTATGTACGTGTAGATCTATGCTTGTTTACTCCCAGCATCGTTCCAATGGTGTCTTATCTATGTACGTGTAGATCTATGCCTGTTTACACCCAGCATCGTTCCAGCGGTTTTGTATCTATGTACGTGTAGATCTATGCTTGTTTACTCCCAGCATCATTCCAGCGGTTTTGTATCTATGTACGTGTAGATCTATGCTTGTTTACTCCCAGCATTGTTCCAATGGTGTCTTATCTATGTACGTGTAGATCTATGCTTGTTTACTCCCAGCATCGTTCCAATGGTGTCTTATCTATGTACGTGTAGATCTATGCTTGTTTACTCCCAGCATCGTTCCAGCGGTTTCGTATCTATGTACGTGTAGATCTATGCTTGTTAACACCCAGCATCGTTCCAATGGTGTCTTATCTATGTACGTGTAGATCTATGCTTGTTTACACCCAGCATCGTTCCAGCGGTTTCGTATCTATGTACGTGTAGATCTATGCTTGTTTACTCCCAGCATCGTTCCAATGGTGTCTTATCTATGTACGTGTAGATCTATGCTTGTTTACTCCCAGCATCGTTCCAATGGTGTCTTATCTATGTACGTGTAGATCTATGCCTGTTTACACCCAGCATCGTTCCAGCGGTTTCGTATCTAAGTACGTGTAGATCTATGCTTGTTTACTCCCAGCATCGTTCCAATGGTGTCTTATCTATGTACGTGTAGATCTATGCCTGTTTACACCCAGCATCGTTCCAGCGGTTTCGTATCTATGTACGTGTAGATCTATGCTTGTTTACTCCCAGCATCGTTCCAATGGTGTCTTATCTATGTACGTGTAGATCTACACTTGTTTACTCCCAGCATCGTTCCAGCGGTTTTGTATCTATGTACGTGTAGATCTATGCTTGTTTACTCCCAGCATCGTTCCAGCTGTTTTGTATCTATGTACGTGTAGATCTATGCTTGTTTACTCCCAGCATCGTTCCAGCGGTTTTGTATCTATGTACGTGTAGATTAGGGCTGCAACAAACGATTATTTGGATAATCGATTAATCGGATGGGGTCTCGACACGATTAATCGATTAATCGGATTACATAGGGACATTTTTTAAAACTGCTAGGGAAACGTTATTTTTCTCCTTCCTTCCTTCACTTAAACACAACATTATTAGAAAACAGTTCAATAGCAGAAAACCAACATGCCATCACCTAAATTGTCTTATAAGGTGTATAGACAGAGACCTTAAGCTACACCTATCTGTGACCTAAAATGCTTGGTCCAAGTTAAACAGCTTAAAGAGCAAGTCACCCCCTACCAGAGTCTAACTCCACTCCCGCTTCATGTTTGAAAAATGCAACACATGCTGTTGCCTGGCAGACCGAGAGGGCAGAGCCGCTAACAAATACACACACACTCAGGCTCACGACAGCATTGTGACATCATAATGTACCAGTTTACATCATAGCATACTTCTTTGCCAATAGCGGTGGCAGATTTAAATTAAAATACAGTGCAGTTTTTACCTGACAACGGCACAACACTGCCAGTTTTAGGCAGAATATTTAAATTTTAACTAAGATGCACTGAAGTGCCAAATTATTGACGACACGTGTCTGCAGCACGATTAGACACTCGTTTATTTAGTTTATCAGCAAAAAAAAGTTTATTTGGGGGTGACTTGCTCTTTAAGGGCAATTCTCATCTGTTTTGTTTGATCTCATCTGTAGACATTTATTATAATTGGGGATGTCAAACAACTAATTTTTAAATGAAATTAAACATAGGCTGTGAATTAATCACTATTTCCAAAAATGACTGAAAAATACCAAATAAAACAAAAGTAAATGAATGCCATCCTCCTTGCGATGATGCCCTGGGCAACTGCCTTAAAGTCACATCAAGAGATGCTGCTGATCATTCCAATGATCCCAAATACAGGTGCTGGCCAGTAAATTAGAATATCATCAAAAGGTTGAAAATATTTCAGTAATTCCATTCAAAACGTGAAACTTGTACATTATATTCATGCAATGCACACAGACCAATGTATTTCCGATGTTTATTACGTTTAATTTTGATATTTATAGGTGACAACCAATGAAAACATCAAATCTGGTATCTCAGAAAATTAGAATATTCTAAAGGCCAATAAAAAAATGTTTGTTTCTCTAATGTTGGCCAACTGAAAAGAATGAACATGAAAAGAATGTGCATGTATAGCACTCAATACTTAGTCGGGGCTCCTTTTGCCTCAATAACTGCAGTAATGCGGCGTGGCATGGACTCGATCAGTCTGTGGCACTGCTCAGGTGTTATGAGAGCCCAGGTTGCTCTGATAGTCGTCTTCAGCTCCTCTGCATTGTTGGGTCTAGCGTATTGCATCCTCCGCTTCACAATACCCCATAGATTTTCTATGGGGTTAAGGTCAGGCGAGTTTGCTGGCCAATCAAGGACAGGGATACCATGGTCCTTGAACCAGGTGCTGGTGGTTTTGGCACTGTGTGCAGGTGCCAAGTCCTGTTGAAAGGTGAAGTCTGCATCCCCATAAAGTTGGTCAGCAGCAGGAAGCATGAAGTGCTCTAAAACTTCCTGGTAGACGGCTGCATTGACCCTGGACCTCAGGAAACAGAGTGGGCCAACACCGGCAGATGACATGGCACCCCACACCATCACTGACGGTGGAAACTTTACACTGGACGTCATGCAACGTGGATTCTGTGCTTCTCCGCTCTTCCTCGAGACTCTGGGTCCTTGATTTCCAAAGGAAATGCAGAACTTGCTTTCATCAGAAAACATAACTTTGGACCACTCAGCATCAGTCCAGTCCTTTTTGTCCTTGGCCCAGGCGAGACGCTTCTTGCACTGTTTCTTGTTCAAGAGTGGCTTGACACACGGAATGCGACACCTGAATCCCATGTCTTTCATGAGTCTCCTCGTGGTGGTTCTTGAAGCGCTGACTCCAGCTGCAGTCCACTCTTTGTGGATCTCCCCCACATTTTTGAATGGGTTTGTCGTCACAATTCTCTGCAGGGTGCGGTTATCCCTAGAGCTTGTACACTTTTTTCTACCACATTTTTTCCGTCCCTTCGCCTGTCTGTTAATGTGCTTGGACACAGAGCTCTGCGAACAGCCAGCTTCTTTAGCAATCACCTTTTGTGTCTTGCCCTCCTTGTGCAAGGTGTCAATGATTGTCTTTTGGACAGCTGTTAAGTCAGAAGTCTTCCCCATGATTGTGGTGCCTTCAAAACAAGACTGAGGGACCTTTTAAAGGCCTTTGCAGGTGTTTTGAGTAAATCAGCTGATTAGAGTGGCAGCAGGTGTCTTCTATATTCAGCCTTTTCAGAATATTCTAATTTTTTGAGATACCAAATTTGGAGTTTTCATTAGTTGTCACTTATGAATATCAAATTTAAATGTAATGAACATTGGAAATACATTGGTCTGTGTGCATTGCATGAATATAATGTACAAGTTTCACGTTTTGAATGGAATTACTGAAATATTTTCAACCTTTTGATGATATTCTAATTTACTGGCCAGCACCTGTAGACTCACATTAGGACACATGAAAGCAACTGAACCCAAACATATATTAACCCTTTGATGCATGAATTATGAAATCTTCAGCCATGATTTTTTAACACTTTTTTTCATTCATCTTTAGGTGTGAATGAAACAAATTTCAACAAATATTTTTTGTAAAATTTTATAATTTACAAATAATTTATTACAGGTCCACCTTAGTGGACCACGTGCATTCTGAACATGAAATATGTTGGCTTGACTTACTGAAGTCCAAATGGAGGGGCTCAAATACAATAAAGTCTTCAACAGCTGTGCTTAATAGCAAAAACAAATAAATAACAATTTTGAGTACCTGTCCACTGTAGTGACCATTATGCACCAAAGGGTTAACCAGTATATAACTGCACTCTCACACAACACGCCTGCAGCAACAGTTAGGACTCCTCCCTCCCTTTTAAAAGCGTTTTCGCTTCTGAGGACATTGTGGTTGTAAAGCCACATGTTAGTAGTCTGGCCCCGGTGTGATCAACCAGTTTCTGCGGGAATGTGACGGCGGAACCGGTTCGCAGCGGCGCGAGTCGTCCCCCCCCCCCCCCCCCCCCGCCTATCTAATAGCGTCGCGCTTACAATTTTATAGACTTTTTTACGAGCTTAGGGCATGTCTAGCCTGTGTAATAATCCGGGGCTTGGGTGAATCACTTTTGAAAAGTTTTTAACTTACCCGGACACCGAGCTCTCTCCTTCCTCGCTGATGATTCTGACATGCTTGCGTTTAAGACGCTGCATCATCACCGTAGTATCCCCGTGCCATACTAAGTCTGACCTACAAACGTTGCATGTCTTCGCCTGATTTAACTGAAAATGCTCCCAAACTTTAGAAGTTTTTACTTTTTTGGGGTCTCGCTGCTTCTGCCATGTTCCTCTTGCAAACACCTGCCGGCTCTCCACCGGTCTGCGCGCAACGGCGGGCGGGAGGGGAGGGGGCTTTTGGAAGAGTTGCGCAACACAACGAATCGATGACGCAATTCGTTGCCAACGCTTTTAGTAATCGATTTTCATCGAATTTATCGATTCGTTGTTGCAGCCCTAGTGTAGATCTATGCTTGTTAACACCCAGCATCGTTCCAGCGGTTTCGTATCTATGTACGTGTAGATCTATGCTTGTTTACTCCCAGCATCGTTCCAATGGTGTCTTATCTATGTACGTGTAGATCTATGCCTGTTTACACCCAGCATCGTTCCAGCGGTTTCGTATCTATGTACGTGTAGATCTATGCTTGTTTACTCCCAGCATCGTTCCAATGGTGTCTTATCTATGTACGTGTAGATCTATGCCTGTTTACACCCAGCATCGTTCCAGCGGTTTTGTATCTATGTACGTGTAGATCTATGCTTGTTTACTCCCACTATCGTTCCAATGGTGTCTTATCTATGTACGTGTAGATCTATGCTTGTTTACACCCAGCATCGTTCCAGCGGTTTCGTATCTATGTACGTGTAGATCTATGCTTGTGTACTCCCAGCATCGTTCCAATGGTGTCTTATCTATGTACGTGTAGATCTATGCCTGTTTACACCCAGCATCGTTCCAGCAGTTTCGTATCTATGTACGTGTAGATCTATGCTTGTTTACTCCCAGCATCGTTCCAATGGTGTCTTATCTATGTACGTGTAGATCTATGCTTGTTTACTCCCAGCATCGTTCCAGCGGTTTTGTATCTATGTACGTGTAGATCTATGGTTGTTTATTCCCAGCATCGTTCCAATGGTGTCTTATCTATGTACGTGTAGATCTACACTTGTTTACTCCCAGCATCGTTCCAATGGTGTCTTATCTATGTACGTGTAGATCTACACTTGTTTACTCCCAGCATCGTTCCAATGGTGTCTTATCTATGTACGTGTAGATCTATGCTTGTTTACTCCCAGCATCGTTCCAATGGTGTCTTATCTATGTTCGTGTAGATCTATGCCTGTTTACACCCAGCATAGTTCCAATGGTGTCTTATCTATGTACGTGTAGATCTATGCCTGTTTACTCCCAGCATCGTTCCAATGGTGTCATATCTATGTACGTGTAGATCTATGCTTGTTTACTCCCAGCATCGTTCCAATGGTGTCTTATCTATGTACGTGTAGATCTATGCTTGTTTACACCCAGCATCGTTCCAGCGGTTTCGTATCTATGTACGTGTAGATCTATGCCTGTTTACACCCAGCATCGTTCCAGCGGTTTCGTATCTATGTACGTGTAGATCTATGCCTGTTTACTCCCAGCATCGTTCCAGCGGTTTCGTATCTATGTACGTGTAGATCTGTGCTTGTTTACTCCCAGCATCGTTCCAATGGTGTCTTATCTATGTACGTGTAGATCTATGCCTGTTTACACCCAGCATCGTTCCAGCGGTTTCGTATCTATGTACGTGTAGATCTATGCTTGTTTACTACCAGCATCGTTCCAATGGTGTCTTATCTATGTACGTGTAGATCTATGCTTGTTTACTCCCAGCATCATTCCAGCGGTTTTGTATCTATGTACATGTAGATCTATGCTTGTTTACTCCCAGCATCGTTCCAGCGGTTTCATATCTATGTACGTGTAGATCTATGCCTGTTTACACCCAGCATCGTTCCAGCGGTTTCGTATCTATGTACGTGTAGATCTATGCTTGTTTACTCCCAGCATCGATCCAGCGGTGTCATATCTATGCAGTTGTAGATCTATGCTTGTTTACTCCCAGCATCATTCCAGCAGTCTCGTATCTATGTACGTGTAGATCTATGCTTGTTTACACCCAGCATCGTTCCAGCGGTTTCGTATCTATGTACGTGTAGATCTATGCTTGTTTACTCCCAGCATCGTTCCAGCGGTTTCATATCTATGTACGTGTAGATCTATGCCTGTTTACTCCCAGCATCGTTCCAGCGGTTTCGTATCTATGTACGTGTAGATCTATGCTTGTTTACTCCCAGCATCGTTCCAATGGTGTCTTATCTATGTACGTGTAGATCTATGCCTGTTTACTCCCAGCATCGTTCCAGCGGTTTCATATCTATGTACGTGTAGATCTATGCTTGTTTACTCCCAGCATCGATCCAGCGGTGTCATATCTATGCAGTTGTAGATCTATGCTTGTTTACTCCCAGCATCATTCCAGCAGTCTCGTATCAATGTACGTGTAGATCTATGCTTGTTTACACCCAGCATCGTTCCAGCGGTTTCGTATCTATGTACGTGTAGATCTATGCCTGTTTACTCCCAGCATCGTTCCAGCGGTTTCATATCTATGTACGTGTAGATCTATGCCTGTTTACTCCCAGCATCGTTCCAGCGGTTTCATATCTATGTACGTGTAGATCTATGCTTGTTTACTCCCAGCATCGATCCAGCGGTGTCATATCTATGCAGTTGTAGATCTATGCTTGTTTACTCCCAGCATCATTCCAGCAGTCTCGTATCTATGTACGTGTAGATCTATGCTTGTTTACACCCAGCATCGTTCCAGCGGTTTCGTATCTATGTACGTGTAGATCTATGCTTGTTTACACCCAGCATCGTTCCAGCGGTTTCGTATCTATGTACGTGTAGATCTATGCTTGTTTACTCCCAGCATCGTTCCAGCGGTTTCGTATCTATGTACGTGTAGATCTATGCCTGTTTACACCCAGCATCGTTCCAGCGGTTTCGTATCTATGTACGTGTAGATCTATGCCTGTTTACTCCCAGCATCGTTCCAGCGGTTTCATATCTATGTACGTGTAGATCTATGCCTGTTTACACCCAGCATCGTTCCAGCGGTTTCGTATCTATGTACGTGTAGATCTATGCTTGTTTACTCCCAGCATCGTTCCAATGGTGTCTTATCTATGTACGTGTAGATCTATGCCTGTTTACACCCAGCATCGTTCCAGCGGTTTCATATCTATGTACGTGTAGATCTATGCCTGTTTACACCCAGCATCGTTCCAGCGGTTTCATATCTATGTACGTGTAGATCTATGCCTGTTTACACCCAGCATCATTCCAGCGGTTTCGTATCTATGTACGTGTAGATCTATGCCTGTTTACTCCCAGCATCGTTCCAGCGGTTTCATATCTATGTACGTGTAGATCTATGCCTGTTTACACCCAGCATCGTTCCAGCGGTTTCATATCTATGTACGTGTAGATCTATGCCTGTTTACACCCAGCATCGTTCCAGCGGTTTCATATCTATGTACGTGTAGATCTATGCCTGTTTACACCCAGCATCGTTCCAGCGGTTTCGTATCTATGTACGTGTAGATCTATGCCTGTTTACTCCCAGCATCGTTCCAGCGGTTTCATATCTATGTACGTGTAGATCTATGCCTGTTTACACCCAGCATCGTTCCAGCGGTTTCGTATCTATGTACGTGTAGATCTATGCTTGTTTACTCCCAGCATCGTTCCAATGGTGTCTTATCTATGTACGTGTAGATCTATGCCTGTTTACACCCAGCATCGTTCCAGCGATTTCGTATCTATGTACGTGTAGATCTATGCTTGTTTACACCCAGCATCGTTCCAATGGTGTCTTATCTATGTACGTGTAGATCTATGCTTGTTTACTCCCAGCATCGTTCCAATGGTGTCTTATCTATGTACGTGTAGATCTATGCCTGTTTACACCCAGCATCGTTCCAGCGGTTTCGTATCTATGTACGTGTAGATCTATGCTTTTTTACACCCAGCATCGTTCCAGCGGTTTCGTATCTATGTACGTGTAGATCTATGCTTGTTTACTCCCAGCATCGTTCCAATGGTGTCTTATCTATGTACGTGTAGATCTATGCCTGTTTACACCCAGCATCGTTCCAGCGGTTTCGTATCTATGTACGTGTAGATCTATGCTTGTTTACTCCCAGCATCGTTCCAATGGTGTCTTATCTATGTACGTGTAGATCTATGCTTGTTTACTCCCAGCACCGTTCCAGCGGTTTCGTATCTGTGTACGTGTAGATCTATGCCTGTTTACTCCCAGCATCGTTCCAGCGGTTTCATATCTATATACGTGTAGATCTATGCCTGTTTACACCCAGCATCGTTCCAGCGGTTTCGTATCTATGTACGTGTAGATCTATGCCTGTTTACTCCCAGCATCGTTCCAATGGTGTCTTATCTATGTACGTGTAGATCTATGCTTGTTTACTCCCAGCATCGTTCCAGCGGTTTCGTATCTATGTACGTGTAGATCTATGCTTGTTTACTCCCAGCACTGTTCCAGCGGTTTCGTATCTGTGTAGGTGTAGATCTATGCTTGTTCACTCCCTCCTCCTCCTCCTCCTTGGTTATTGGATGTGGCCTAAACCAGCCGGGACCTTAGAAGTCTCGAGGGATGTTGTGGTTGTGCGAGTTCATGGAGGACAACCCTAGAGGAGCTGCTCCATGGCTGCGTCTCCTCTGGGGTGGACTGAGGCACCGTGAAACACTCGAGCGAACCGTCCCGCTGCCGTTCTGCACCGCTGATGCCTCCATGGTGGACCTGGAGTGACCCTCGTCACACGGCAGGAAACGGCTTCTAAAACTGTGTGTTTTCAGAATTAAAGGGGAAGGATGTGGAGGAGGTCTTCACTTCTGTTCTGAGTCCAAACGGCAACATTGATCCAGAGCCAAACAGGACACACACCACTGGTACACACACACACCAACACACACACACACGTTCTACTTACATGGGTAGTCAGTGGATCAGCTGATTGTGTCTCCTAGCAACCCCAACATTCCCTCGCCTTCCTCTTATGAACGGTTTGATGTCTGCTTCTCACCATCACAACACACCTACAACTTCCATCCTAGCCTCGGCTCCAGCTGGATTCAGGGTGTCTCCTCCTCAAGGTCCCTCCCCCACATCAGCTACAGCCAATCGGCCAGCAGCAGCAGACGTGGAGCAGGATGCACTGTCGACAGCTCAGAGGAGCATGTTGAAGTGGGAGAAGGAGGAGAGTCTGGGAGAGCTGGCTACTGTCGCTCCGGTTCTTTACTGCAACACCAACTTCCCCCAGCTGAGGCAGCAGTACCCTGGTACACACACACACATGCACACACACACACGCACACACACACACGCGCGCGCACACGCACACACTAATATCTCAAAATCTGATTGGTTTGAATGAAACACTTCAGCAGAACCTTGATGCAGATTTTCTTTCATGTGATTGATTTTGTGTTTCTCTCTCTCTCTATCGCTCTCTCTCTCCCCCGTCTCTCTCTCTCCCCCGTCTCGCTCTCTCTCTCTCTCTCTCTCTCAGACTGGTCCGCGCGGGTGAAGCAGATTGCCAAACTGTGGAGGAAGGCCAGCTCTCAGGACAGATTACCTTATGTGGTGGGTTTAAGTCTTTTCGTATAATCCAGCAGGTGTTTCCCACCTGTGCTATACCTGCCCTACTCCTGGATGCTAACAGGGTTTTTCCAGCAGCACAGCTCGTTATAGCGTGGGTTAGCCTGGCTAAGCTCGGAGTAGTGGACGTTCCTGTTAGATCCTTAACAAAAGCGTGAGATGGCCTGTATGCTGCACGGAAACAACAGACAAAAATGGTGCTGATGTTGGACATTCTGCTCAGTTTTATGGCTTTTTGTCAGACTGAACCGGCAAATGGCTGCAGCTCCGCAGCTACCAGCGACTCCACCTCTTAGCCAGTCAACAGCTGACCGTCTTCATGCCAGTCTGTCGGCGCTTCGATCACAAGGAAGAAGGGACAGCATAGTAGTGGGACAAGAGCGAACCAGGCTGCTGGAAGGCTGCCAGATTTAACCACACCCACCTAGGTCATCCTGGAACAGGCCTTTGAGCTCCCTTCATGTGTTCATATGTGGAAACAGCATAGCAGAAATGTTTCTGGGATAATGGTTTCAGTGGAAGTACTAGACCGAACTCTGAACCCTGAGGAACTCCATCGCTGTGCTCTGGTGATTTGTTACGAACACGGAAACCTGGAACTATTCTGTAGGGATGTTAGCAACAGCCGGCTGTTCTGAGAACTTCTGTCTGATTACAGTCACTTCCTGTTTTCTGTGTGCAGCAAAAAGCTCGGGACAACCGCGCCGCCCAGCGCATTAACAAGGTGCAAATGTCCAATGACTCGCTGAAACACCTGCAGCCGCCGCCACAGCCACCACAGCCGCTGGCTCCCTATGAGCAGGTTTCCATGGAGATGGAGATGGCTTTCAAGGACCCATTGAGACCCAGAGAGTCTGAACAGGAGCAGGAGTGGAAACTAAGACAGGTGATCCGTGTTTGGCTTCTGCAGGCACGAACTCGAGTTACCTTTGTTTTTCCTGTCAACAGCGTCGTGTCATCACATGATCAGTGTTGGATCACATGATCGTTCAGTGCGTTTACGCGTGTTTTCTGCTTGTTGGTCTGGCTGCAGACGAACCGGTTCTAATGGAGCTGAAGCACCCAGATAGTGCAGTAGTAATCTGATTACATCCTGCTTGTAAACGAGTCAGCCGAGGTAAGCCGGTAGGACGCTCGCGTTCCGGACGCGATGAGACCGCCATCTGACATCGTCGTAACGCAGCACATCAGCTGTGCTGAAGCGTTGATGCTTCAGCTCGGTTGGCTTCACTCCCGCCAGCCGCGCTCCGCCGCTCCAGGCGCTACAAGCTAACCGTAACGGTTAGCTTACAATAAGATCCTCTTAGATGTCGGCCAGTGCCCACGTAACCACGCAGTTAGATCATGTGATCCAATGGGGAAGACGTTTCTGGAGGGTTAGGGTTAGGGTTTGCACGTGACTGAATTCCTCTGATAGGTTTAGGGTTAGAGGACGTTTACCATAAAATACCCTCAGCTGATGATGTCACTGCCCCCTCCCCTCCCCCAGCAAATGCGTCAGAAGAGTAAGCAGCTGGCAAAGATGGAGGCGACTCAGAAGTTGGAGCAGGTGAAGCATGAGCAGCGTCAGCAGCAACTCCGCCTCTCTGGGCGTGTCTCTCCAGAGGCTGTCACCGCCCACCAGCCGGTTGCCGTGGGTAACCTCTCGCCCCAAAAGCTGCCATCAAGCAGACACCTCCTCCTCCAGCAGGGGGGTGTAGAATTGGCCAGCGAAGTTTTTCTCAGACCTCTAGCCCCTCCCCCCTCCGGATTCTCCTCCCTCCCGCAGTCCCCCCACACCTCGTCTCCTCTGCACCAGCCTCCATCGTCTCCCCTGATGTTTTCCCCACCCTCCTCACGCCCCTCTTCTCCATGGGATCCCTACAGTAAAGGTGTGGGGACTCCTCGTTCTTCCTCCTCCCAATCAGGAAGTACCTCAGCTTTACCGCAGCAGCGCCTCCCCTCCCTCAGCTCCTCGCCGGCCCACGATGCACTGGGCTCACCTGTGCCGTCTCCAGATTTTAAAAGCTTTGATACCTCTCATCCAGGTAGCTCCTCCTCTTCTTCACTATTTTCTCCTGCGTTCTCCTCCTGGTAACACCTCCTCCTGTCTTCTCCCTGCAGGCCTGCAGCAGAACCGGGTTGGGATCACAGGCCCCCTCTCTGGCTCCGCCCCTGACCTTTCCATCAAACCTGCTGGACTCAGACTAGCTGAGACCTACCAGAGGACCACCCTGCGGACTCCTGAGTCTGCTCTGGTTCAGGGTGGTGTGTTTAAAGCCCCCATGCCACCGCAGCAGGAGGTGGGAGGAGGAGGGAGGAGGGAGCTGTCCAGACCCCCTGATCTGGGGTTCTCCCTGGAGCCCTCCTTTCCCTCCAGCCCGCTGTCCAGCCTGGGCTCCCCCCACCGCAGCCCCTATGCTCAGACCCCTGACCCTCTCCCGCCGCAGTCTCCTCGTAGCTCTCGGCCCTCCCCTGACCCCTACAGTAACCCTCAGACCCCCGGGACTCCACGCTCCCACCAGGACTCGGCCTACCACACCACCCCACCCTTACTGAGGCCGGACCAGTACAACCAGCAGCCTTCCAGCCGGCGCCCGTCTCCATCCCACCAGCCAGCGGACTCCTACGCCTCCAACCCCGGGACGCCCCTCCCCACCGAGCGATTCCCTTGCTCCCCGGGGGTGGCCCGGCCCTCCCCTGACCCCTACCTCCAACAGCCCTCCACCCCCCGGATCCTAAAGGCCCACGAGTCGTTGACCCAGCCCACGTCATCTTCTTCTCCTCTGGCTTCTGGACCTTCAGCCGAGGTGGGGACCTTCAGCCAGCCCTCTCCAAGACAACAGCAGGACTTGTTTCCCAGAACCAGCAGCAGCCAGAAGCATCCCGGGATGTCTGAGGAGGCCAGCTTCTCCGCTCACTCCGTGGGTCACCTGGCCCCAGGCGCTCCACAGCTGGAGAAGACCAGTGACCAAGTAGCTCTGGGCGGGTCCTCTTTAGAAGGAGCTATCAGCGTGTTGCCTCAGGCCGGGGACTCGGAGGAGAGACTGAGACAGGTAGGAGTAGGACAGGTGTTGCTGAGTGTTTGGTTTGGTGGTGGACGTGTGAGGTGTTACTGATGCTCCTCTGCAGCGCCAGTGGCTCCGGCAGCATATTCTCCGGCAGCAGCACCAGAAGAACTTCCAGCGCCAGGAGAAGGTTCTGCAGGAGCCCACATCTGGACCTGCTGCTGCTCTGCACAGCTGGCTCCCAGAGGACTCCTCTGCTCCTTCAGCTGATTCCTTTGGGCGTCCTCCTCCCCCGTACCCTGGGACTGTTCGACCTCCTGCTCCCGGGTTTCCTGGATGTTTCCCAGTGGAGCAGCACAGAGCTTTCCCCCGCGCTGAGGCTGCCGTCCCCAGACAGAACCGTCCTCCGGACCTGGGTGTCCGGGGGATGGCTGTGAGGTGAGACAAACACCAGAACGCAGTCCAGACCCGACATGTCCGTCACACTGGTTCCTCTCACTGCTCCTCTCTTGTCTAGGTTTGGTGTTCCTCCTGCTCCTCCTCAGGGCCCGCCGCCTGGTCCTGTTGTTGGTTCAGTGGAAGGAAACCCGGTCCAGATGAGGAGGCCGGTTCCCTCGGCGTTCTCCTGCATCCGGCCCGTGATGCCCCCTAATGCACACATGCTGTCAGGTTCGGACGGACCCGTCTCGGCTGGCGCTGAAGCTGGCTTTCAGTTTGGGTTTTGCATCTGTCCCCTTCTGTCTCCTCCAGGTGTCCCTCAGCCCTTCCTCCCGCGTCCCCCGTCTGTCCGGCAGCACAGCGTCACGCCCTACATCGAGCTCCGACACCGCGGTCCAGAGAGCCGCCTCAGGATGCCCTTCCCTCTGCCGGATCCAGACGTCCCGCTGCTGCATCCGACCCAGCCCGCCTCCGTTCACCTGGGCCCGGCCGGGACGGGCGTGTCCTCGCTGGGTCCCCAGGCGGTACTGACCCACAGCAGCGAGGTGGCGCAGCCGGGTCCTGATGGGATGGAGGAGCATCTGGAGGGGGAGGACTCTGCTGTGAAGGACCTAGAGGACGTGGAGGTGAAGGACCTGGTGGACCTGAACCTCAATTTGGACCCAGACGATGGTAGGAAGGGTTCAGAATCTGTTCTTTGTTTAGTCTGCGTCCGTTTGATGAAGGAGGTGATTCTGTCTCAGGTAAAGAAGACCTGGACCTCCACCTGGATGACTTCCTGTTGTCAGGGAAGTTCGACTTGATCGCCTACGCTGATCCAGAACTCAACCTGGAGGACAAGAAGGACATGTTTAATGAAGAGCTGGACCTGGGCGATCCAGAGGACAAGGACGGAGGCGGAGCCTCTAAGAAGATGGATAGCCACTCCCACCAGGGAGACCAGGTGAAACAGGAAGTGAGTGACGCTGTGAAGCCAGAAGGTGGCAGCCATCCCTGTGAAGCTCCTGCTCCAGGTGTCCTGAAGGTGAGACCGTCCTCTGTTCTCAGATGGAGGTCATGAGTTTATGCATGAGGAGTAACCTCTACTCCTCCAGGAGCAGCTGGAGGGTTCTGCTTCTGCTGCAGGTGCTGTTCGGGCCACACAGGACCAGGCTCCCAGGACCCACTCCCCCACATCTGCAGGTAAGGAACCCCCCCCCCCAGTGGAGACAGGACAGTCCCCCGCAGAACCCGTCTCCTCTCTCTCCAGGGCAACAGTCTGTCTTCCAGCAACACCAGAGACTGTTTGGACCCACTTCCAGCTCTAATCCTCCAAGCGCGACTCCTCCCCCTCAGCCGAGTCACCAGAACTCCAGGACCGAGTCTCCACATCCAGGCACCTCCACCCAGAACCACAACAAGTCCAGGCCCCTGCTCCTGGTGGAGCAACCACTCCTCATTCAGGACCTGCTGGACAAGGAGCGCCAGGAGCAGCAGCAGCAGAAACAGATGCAAGCTCTGATCCGACAGCGTTCCGGTTCGGAGTCTGACCTCTCCAGCGTGGGTAAGACCAGAACCCTACAGCCACGCACCCCCGCTTACATAGAAGTTTAGGTCGAGCTCCTCCAGAACTGTGCTGGTGAAGGTTCTCACTCATCCAGGGCATGGTGGTCCAGAGAGGTTCTACTGAAGGTAACTGGACTTCTTTGGTTTCTTCAACACGTTTTGCTTCTGCGGGAGCTCTTGTCAGTCCTGACTGTCTAAGCTGGATGCTCCCGTAATCCAGGCAGGATTAACGGAGGTCCTCGCAGCAGAAGAAGCCACACAAGTCCACTTACCTTCAGTAGAGCCCTGTAGACTCGCTGACAAGTGTGTGTGTGTGTGCGTGTGCCTGTGTGTGTGTGTGTGTGTGTGTGTGTGTGCCTGTGTGTGTGTGCGTGTGTGTGTGTGTGCCTGTGTGTGTGTGCGTGCGTGCGTGTGTGTGTGTGTGTGTGTGTGCCTGTGTGTGTGCGTGTGTGTGTGTGTGTGCCTGTGTGTGTGTGTGTGTGTGTGTGTGTGTCTCATAGACTTTGACTCCATCCCAGACCCGATCATGAAAGCCAAGATGGTGGCTCTGAAGGGGATTAACAAGGTGATGAGTCAGGGGAACCTGGGCCTGGGCCCCATGACCATCAGCAGGTACTGATCTCACCTGAGCTTCTCATGATGGTTCTCCTGGACTCGGTTCCTCACCACCTGCTGTTTCAGGTTCCAGCATGTTCCTGGTGACCCAAGCCCAGAGGCTCCTCCTCCGCCCCCCCCACCAGCTGGACAGGTACTGATGACACACAGGTAGGTCTTGGTTGTGTTCTGGAGCCTGAATGTCTCCTCTCTTCAGGAGAAGAAGATAAGTCCTCATGTGGTGCGCCGCAACCCTCCGAGCTTCGGAGCTAGCTTCTCCAGTGAGTATCCGTCTCAGCCGGTCCTGGAAACCTGCTCCCGCCTGACATGTCATCCTCTCGTTCTTCCAGATGAGTCTCAGCGCCATCAGTACGAGGAGTGGCTCGGAGAGACACAGCAGCTCCTGCAGATGCAACAGCACCTCCTGGAGGACCAGCTGGCTGCCCACAGGAAGGCCAAGAAGGCTCTGTCGGCCAAGCAGAGGACGGCCAAGAGGGCGGGCCGAGCCTTCGCAGAGGAAGACGCTGCCCAGCTCCGCTCCATCAGTGAGCAGCAGGGGGCGGTTCAGAAGCAGCTAGAGCAGGTAATCACCTTCGCTTGGGTCTCATGTCTTCATCCAGACCGCGGTCCAGTTGACCCTCTGCACCGACGTCACCTAATCACGTGGGTCCACCATGCTGGAGGGCAAAAGCGTGTAAACAGTGAGCGACAGGATGACTGAACAAAGGGAAAAGTAGAGGCTGAACTTGTTTTTGCGATCAAAACAAAAACAGAACTCCTCCAGCGTTCCTTCCACTGGTCCACGCCCAGTTCAGTTATCAGAAGCAGCGCATCTAGCGGTATGCTAACTAGCTTACCAGCGTTAGCTTACGGTCTCTCTGCAGCTGTTCACCGATGTAAACGTGTTGCTGACTTTGCCTAAGTTCACCCCTCTGGATCTATAACTTTATGTTGTAAACAGCGTTTCACTGGTGGTGCTACCGGGTCCAGCTGCTGCTCTCACACCGGAATGAGACGCTCTCTGAACGCCGACGCTCATATAAATAAATAAATAACGTCATTTTAACACACGTAAGCATCCATCGGAGCTTTAATATTGTTAATAATTGTCTGGCTTTACGCTACAGTGGACGGAGCGCAGCCTCCGTGGTGAAACACCCGTCCATCAGGATCATCAGTAACCAGTATAAACATGTATCCCTGTCCCCGTCTTCCTCGTGGAGTAACGTTAATCTTACCCGCTAAAAACACGCTCGCTGCATATCTGAGGGCTGCTAGCCCGCTTGACGCTGCAGTTCATCTCCGTCCTCAGTCTCCATCGAAGTTATTAAGAAGAAAAAACGAGTTGAGTTTACGTCCTCGTGTCTCGGTGCAGCCGCCCTCGCAGCTGAAACCATTTTACCGTCAAATCAACTCAATAAACCATAGAAGGCTACAAACTGGCTCGTTTCCACTGGCTTCACTGGAGTTCCTACGGGTGTAAACGGTCTTTATGCCGTCCATCATGGCAACGGGGGCGGTCACATGAGTGGCGTGACGTCACGTGCAAAGGGTCAATAGGAATCGCTAAATCAGGGCCTGGAGGGCCGCTATTCAGCACGTTTTAGTGGTTTCTCTGCTCCAGCACACCTGATTCAGTGGTTGAATCGCTGTGCAGCAGCTCATCGGGCTCTGCTGATTGAAAGCATAACCCGGTATGTCCGCATAACCAAAGGGATGAGCCAGGGTAAATGGTCGAGCACAGAGGTAACGAGAAGCTTTAAAAGCTGACCCGGTTTGTGTTTGATCAGATCCGGAAGCAGCAGAAGGACCACTCTGAGCTGATTGATGACTACAGGAACAAGCAGCAGCTGAGGCTCCAGCAGATGCCTCCACAGAAGCCCCTCCCCCAGCCCCACCCGAACCCTCCTGCACAGCCTCCTAAGAACCCTTTGGCTGCCCCCATGGTGCCCCTGCAGCACCAACCGGACCGCCCTGCCGCAGCCTTTACTCCAAACGCTGGCTGGACCTCAGGAGTTGGAGCTCCTGGTCCCATGGGGCAGAGGCCCCCCCCTGCCCTTCCTAATAACCTTCAGGATCCCCAGAACCCCCCATCTGTGGTTCCGGCCCTCGCAGCCTTCCCTACGGATCCACGGGGCCCTTCAGCAGATGGAGCCACATTAACACCTCAGGTAATGTTGAAGGTAGATCTGAGCTGACCCAGAGTCCGGTTTCTCCTCAGCTTTTATTAGAGGTTCTGGTTCTGGAGGTCCGATCATCCAGCTCTCCTCTCACCTCCTCAGGTCAAGTTCGATGACAACAACCCGTTCAGCGAGGGCTTCCAGGAGCGGGAAAGGAGGGAGCGCCTGAGAGAGCAGCAGGAACGTCAGAGAGTTCAGCTCATGCAGGAGGTAAAGCCCGGTCCAGACCCTCCTGCAGTACAGGTTCAGCTCCCACCTCTGGGACTGGGTCGGGTGTTCTAACGGTGTCAGTCGGGTTCTGACTAGAACTGAAACATCGACCCTGAGCTTCAGCTGAAGAACTTCCTGTTGTGTTTTCAGGTGGAGCGTCATCGCGCCCTACAACAGAGACTGGTGCAGCAGGACCTCTTGGGGGTGTCTTTGGGCCCCGAGTCTGGAGCAGCAGGTCCACCTTCAGCTGGGGCTGTGTCTCGAGTCACTCAAACACCAGGACCCGGTTCTGGAGCACTCGTTAGGATGGACTTCCTGCAGTCCTCCTCAGCCTCCAGACCTCCAACCCAGGTCCAGACCCTGATGGGAGCACCCTTCCCCTCTTCAGCAAGCCTCCATCACGGCTCCACAGGTGCGCCCCTGTATCCTGCTCCTGGACTGCTTCCTGGGGCCGTGGTGGAGCCAGGCTCTGCCCTCCAGACCAAGCCGAAGCCAGCGTGTCCAGGAGGTCCGGGTCAACGGTTGGGACACGAGTCCAACTCTTCCTCACCTCTGTCCTCCTCATTTCCTTGTGCCTCCTCTGGAGGCTCTTCCTCGCATCTCCAGCTCTACTCTGACATCGTCCTTGATGGCAAACCAAAGAAGAGCAGGAGAAGGGATGGAGACGATGCAGGAGGAGGGGCCACAACGCCGCTGTCGCCACACTCTGACATCACAGCCCCACCCACTCCAGCAGTGTCCGAGACCTCCGGCTCCTTGCCGACCCACCAGCTGGACTTGTCTTTCTCTGGTCTGGCTCCAGTGTCTGAGCTGGAGAGGCAGCTGTCTGTGAGAGGCCCCGTCCTGGACCTGGAGGGCCAGAGAGGGCCCCGGTCTGCAGCTCAGCTGGAGGTCAAGGTTTGTGTTTTCATCAGGTCCATCTGCTGAAGCTCAGCGGACGGATCTGACCTGCTTCAGGGTTTATCCTCTTCCTTCCTGCAGGTGGAACAGGTGGAGGCGGGGTCCTGTGGAGGAGGCATGGTGAAGATGGAGGTGGATGGGGCCGCCTCCTCTCCCCTTCAGAGTGGAGATGTGGGTAAGGAGCTGCTCAGACACCTGCTGAAGGACAAGACTTCCCCTCTGACTGCACTCACAGCTGCCAGACAAGCCCACCCCATCGCTCACCGCCAGCTGTCCAGCGACAGCTTGCGGTCCGAGGAGGAGGAACCGGGTTCCCATGGCAACATGGTGGGTAGGCAGTCGAGTTGTATCAGGTACTGAGCAGCATGAGAACTGATGATGTGGTGACCTGTGTCATCCAGGTGATGACCGGTCCTGGTCCAGACAGGAAGAAGACTCAGCGCTGCAAGAGGCTGGCCCATCCTGACAGAGCTCCACCCAAATGCAAGAGGAGGAAGCGGGAGAAGGAGGAGGAGGAGATGGAGGAGGAGAAAATCCTCCTCTCCTCTGACCCATTCATAGCTCACCTGAGACAGGTGAAGACACATCACCTTTTCTACCTGTTACCCTCTGATGGGGCTTGAGCACAGTCACTGGTGACATCATGGGTTGGTGGGCGGAGTTCTTCAAAGACCTCCTCATCTCACTGGTGTGTCTTTCAGTGAGGAGGCGGAGCCTGGTTAGGGTTAGGGTTAGGGTTAGACCAGCTGGATGAACGTAGACCAGCAGGAGATAAAACGACCAAGAGTTCCATGTCTGTAGAGCGTCGCTGTTCCCTCACCACAGCAGTGGAGCACCACTGGGTGTTTATGTAGACGTGCTCCGCCGCCATGTTGTTTACCTGTGAGCTGGGCGTGTGGGTTAACAGCATCTCTCTGTAGCCAGTCATCACATCCTGTAACCAGGTCTCTGTAGATGCTAGGACTGAGCGGTCCTGGATCCACGCGGGTGGTTAACATTAGCTTGTAGCTCATCTGCTACAGAGAGAGCGCCCGTTAGCCAAACCGGTGGAAGGGAGGGCCCGCTGGTTAGCACCACATTGCTCCCTCTGAGGGTCGGGTCGCTGCTTTTTGCAGATGATGTGGTCCTGTGGGCGTCATCAGAACGTGATCTCCGGCTCCCGCTGAGTGGTTCACAGCCGGCCCACCCCCGGCTAGTTGATGTTTTACTGACAGAAACACACATCGTTACTGTAAAGTCCACACGTCTCTCATCTGCCGACTCGAGCCGGTATAGCTGCTAATCCAGCTGCTTTCTTAGTGGGACGGAGATGGCGGTTCAAGTCCCGGTCAGGTCAGACCAAAGACCTGTCACCTCTTAATAACCCACCAGATAGCCCAGAGTGCAGCCACAGGTGCAGCTCACCGCTCCTCACGGGGACATGTGGAGATGACTTTCACCAGGATGTGAGGATTAATGGGACTTTGCTTTAGTGCCGAGGTTCTCCCTCACCTCCCATCCTGAACCTTTTGGTGGGTCAGAGGCTAAAGCGGTGAGGCTGTTGCTGAGCGTTTCTGGGACTGGGCCATCGTACACGATGGAGTGCTGCTAGCCATAGCTTGGTGTCACGGGCAGCAGCTACAGCAGAGCAGCCCTCATGTGCTACTGTATGGGTTTATGTGTGGATCTCCCCCAGCTGTCCATCCTGCCCCTCATGGAGCCGGTGTTGGCCGTGGATTTGAGCCTCTTCCCCCCGTACGGCAGCTCGTCTCTGGGCAGAGATTCCAGACTGAGTGGCTCCTTCGGGAACGCGTCTCTGGACGGAACGTCGGACTACTACTCCCAGCTCATCTTCAAGGTACTGCTGCAGGTCCACAGGTAACTCTAACCCATCGCCTGAGTCCTTCACCTCCTGTGTGTCCCCTCCTCCAGCAGAATAACCTCATCAACCCCCCAACGCCGCCGGCTTCCCTTCCCCCCACACCTCCACCTGTGGCCAGACAGAAGCTGGTGAATGGCTTTGCCACAACAGAGGAGATGACCAGGAAGGACATCTGTGAGCAGGAAGGTGAGGGTCCTAATCCCTCTGCTGTGTCTGAAAGGCTCGTAGAGCGTTTACCTGTGGAAGTGACACCTGTTTGTACCTCAGTCAAAGGTGTGTCGGCACCCAAACATAAGGAGGAGGAGCTTCAGCATCTTAGGCACATCTCTAAGGCAGTTGATGTCCCCGCCTCTTTGCCAACCCCTCCCCACAACAACCTGGAGGAGCTCAGGTAAGCTCCACCCACTCACACAGCAGCGCTTTCACCTGTTTCAGCTCACCTGTACATTTTTTCTTCTTTGATGGTTTTCTCAGGGTTCAAAGCACAGAGGAGCTCGACAGCCCCGATGGCTATGTGCCGTCTTCGTCCCCTGAGAGCGTGGTGGACATGGAGGTCAGCAGGTACCCCGACCTGTCCTCCATCAAGCTGGAGCCGTGCTCACCCTGCCCATCCCCCACATTACCCATCATGCCCTGCGCCTGGGGGAAAGGTTAGTCAGCAGCAGCCTCACCTGGACTTCATCCTCATGGTTTCCATCTGATGATCGGCTGTTTACTCTCTCTGTGTGTGTGTGTGTGTGTGTGTGTGTGTGTGCGCGCGTGCGCCTGCCTTCAGGCTCTGCTGTGAAACAGGAAGTGAAGGCGGAGCCAAAACACCCTGTGCATCCTTCCTGCCCTAATAGAGACCTTGTTACCATAGCGATAACTGTGAACCCAGTTGCTGCTCAGGTATTTCCCTCTCTCTCTCTCTGTGTGGAGACTTTATAGCTCCTCCCTCTTGATGACATCACATTGTGCTTGCAGAACGTGGCGGGTGTGATGGCTGCGGTGGCCACGCTGCTGCGGGTCCCCGGACCCCTCACTTACCAGCTGAGCCGAGCCACGGGCCCCGAGCAGAGCTCTTTGGCCCTGCTGGCTGGAGTCCGTGTGCCGCTGATGCAGGTATCATTTTACCAGAACCCACCCTTCTGGAGCAGGTGTCTGCCTGGTGTTGAGTCATAATCACAGGGTCTCTAATGGGTTTCCAGGATTCTGGTCCCAGAGGACCGCAGAGAGCGCCCCCTGCTGCAGGAAACCAGTCCCAGTTCTGCTGCCGCTGCAAGGCGCTGCTGCGGAATGCAGTCCACCTTAAACAGGTACGACCCGGTGAGCCCGAGCTACTAAAGCTGCAGCATTACACCAGAAATGACCGTGTTTGTGTTCTACAGGGAGGGGAGTCCAGGACCGGACCCAGCCTGGTCTTCTGCAGTCCCAGCTGCTTGGCTCTGTACCAGTCCGAGCATCAGAACCAGTCTACAGGATGCAAGGTGATGCTGCACACCTGTGTGATTACCTGCTGCTCTCTGCGTGGTACATTTATGGTAATGCACCTCCCTGTTTGTCCTCAGACCACGGACCCCGGATCTGAGCTGGTTCCCCCCAGCAGAACGCAGCACCAGTACACCAACAACATGTCCTCCATCACGGTCCACTCCCTCACTCACACGCCTACTCCTCCCCCGTCCTCCTCCTCCCCGCCCCTCACATTCCCCCCTGCTTATGCTGTCGCCATGGAGACCAGGCCCCACATGGACAGCCTTAAGGTGGGAGGAGCCACTGCTTTAGCACATGGGCGACCCCTGACCAGCTGATTTAACTCTGATTGGTTGCAGGTGAAGGTGAAGTTGAAACCCCACCCCCGGGCCATGCCAGGTGGAGACGACTCTCCGTTTTCTCGACACGGGAAAAGGATGAGGAGTTCCCGCTGGAGACGCTGGAGCGTCAGCATCACACTCAGCAGGTTGGAGGACATCACAACGACTACTGAGAACCCAGAACTGGTTCTGGTTCCTGAGAGGATCCTTCTTCTGGGGCTTAGATCCATGGTCACGTAGAGTGGGTCCTACATGTCCAAACGCCTGAGCGGTTTCTGTTTTCCTGCTCCTCAGGGGTCCGTGTCTCCCTAATGAGGCGGTCGCTGTGCCAACGGAGGAGGAGGTGGACCACTTGTTAAAGAAGCTGGGGACATGTCTCCGTCCTGACCCGCTACCTAAAGACCAGCGGAAGTGCTGCTTCTGCCACCAGCAGGGAGACGGGCAGACAGATGGCCCGGCCCGGCTCCTGAACCTGGACCTGGACTTGTGGGTGAGTGCCCAGCAACACCCGTGCCTCCGGTCTCGGTCCCGGTCCGCAGACTGACCCTCTGCTCCTCTGTGCTCCAGGTGCACTTGAACTGTGCGTTGTGGTCCAGCGAGGTCTACGAGACCCAAGCAGGGGCCCTGATCAACGTGGAGCTGGCTCTGAGGCGGGGCCTCACGCTGCGCTGCGTTCACTGCCAAAAAACCGGCGCCACGACCGGCTGTAACCGGCTCCGCTGCACCAACACCTACCACTTCACCTGTGCCCTGCAGGCTCACTGCACCTTCTTCAAGGTAACACGCGAGTACACACTAGTACATGAGAGTACACACTAGTACATGAGAGTACACACTAGTACATGAGAGTACACACTAGTACATGAGAGTACACACTAGTACATGAGTACACACTAGTACATGAGAGTACACACTAGTATACACATGTGCTACATACAATTACACACTAGTACATAAGGGTACTTACTAGTACACGAGGGTACACACTAGTATACACATGATTACACACTAGTACACGAGGGTACACACTAGTATACACATGATTACACACTAGTACACGAGGGTACACACTAGTATACACATGATTACACACTAGTACACGAGGGTACACACTAGTATACACCTGTGCTACACACGATTACACACTAGTACATGAGGGTACACACTAGTATACACAAGACTACACACTAGTACATAAGGGTACACACTAGTATACACAGGACTACACACTAGTACATGAGGGTACACACTAGTACATGAGGGTACACACTAGTATACACAGGACTACACACTAGTACATGAGGGTACACTCTAGTTTACACATGTGCTACACATGATTACACACTAGTACATGAGGGTAAACACTAGTATACACAGGACTACACACTAGTACATGAGGGTACACACTAGTATACACAGGACTACACACTAGTACATGAGGGTACACTCTAGTTTACACATGATTACACACTAGTACATGAGAGTACACACTAGTTTACACATGTGCTACACATGATTACACACTAGTACATGAGAGTACACACTAGTTTACACATGTGCTACACATGATTACACACTAGTACATGAGGGTAAACACTAGTATACACAGGACTACACACTAGTACATGAGGGTACACACTAGTATACACAGGACTACACACTAGTACATGAGGGTACACACTAGTATACACAGGACTACACTAGTACATGAGAGTACACACTAGTTTACACATGTGCTACACACGATTACACACTAGTACACGAGGGTACACACTAGTACATGAGAGTGCACACTAGTCTACCTATGTGCTACACACGAGGGTACACACTAGTATACACAGGACTACACACTAGTACATGAGGGTACACACTAGTACATGAGGGTACACACTAGTATACACATGATTACACACTAGTACATGAGGGTACACACTAGTATACACAGGACTACACACTAGTACATGAGGGTACACACTAGTACATGAGGGTACACACTAGTATACACATGATTACACACTAGTACATGAGGGTACACACTAGTATACACAGGACTACACACTAATACATGAGGGTACACACTAGTACATGAGGGTACACACTAGTATACACATGATTACACACTAGTACATGAGGGTACACACTAGTACATGAGGGTACACACTAGTATACACAGGACTACACACTAGTACATGAGGGTATACACTAGTACACAAGGGTATATACTAGTATACACATGTGCTACACATGATTACACACTAGTGCTCGAGGGTACACACTAGTATACACATAATTACACACTAGTACATGAGGGTACACACTAGTATACACATGATTACACACTAGTACATGAGGGTACACACTAGTATACACAGGACTACACACTAGTACATGAGGGTATACACTAGTACACAAGGGTATATACTAGTATACACACGTGCTACACATGATTACACACTAGTACATGAGGGTACACACTAGTATACACATGATTACACACTAGTACATGAGGGTATACACAGGACTACACAGAATAACCCTAATGCCCTCCCCAGGACAAGACCATGCTGTGCCACGTCCACAAGCCCCGCTGTCTCCCTTTCAGCGGCGACAGGTCTTCCAGCTGCTCTCCATCCTCCACTCCCGGTCCGATCTCTGACCCGGTGCCTTTCCGTGACCCGTATGATTCGGAGTTGCGCTGCTTTGCGGTTTTCCGGCGGGTTTTTGTTCAGCGGGATGAGGCGCGGCAGATCGCTGCCGTGGTGCAGCGTGGCGAGAGGCAGCACACGTTCCGGGTTGGAAGTCTGCTGTTCCGGGCTGTCGGAAGGCTGCTGCCACAGCAGATGAGCTCCTTCCACAACCAGATGGCCATCTTCCCTGTTGGTTACCATGCCAACCGCTTCTACTGGAGCATGCGCCACAGCAACAGGTGATGAGTCTCGTCTTTGATTTAGTGGTAAAACTGAAGCCAGGAAGACATCCTGGTGTCTTGGTTTGGTTCTGATGGGTAGTTAGTAGGGCTGAACAATACATCGCAAATGTAGGGTTGTTGCTTTTAAGCATAATATATTACCTTTACTTATATTCTATATAAATATAGAGTATCACTCTGGTTGGTCTTTGAATGTTAATCAGAAGATTGTAGGATTCTTTTGCTTTTTCAGGGATCAAACACACTTCGTATTAATTCAGACAGTCAGGTTTATAAAAAGTAAGAATGTCTTTTCTAAACAATTAAAAACATGACAACAACAACACTTTATGTGATGAATGGATCTAAGTGGATGGACTGTGAGGTGTGAGGATGTGTGAATGTGATGTTAGCAGAACCTTCGTATCTGGAGAAACTGAGTGGGAGTGAATTTGGTCTGATAGAAGGCCCCCATGGTAGATCCGGAATGTTGAGGTCCGGGTACCCCAGAGGTACTGAAGTCCATAGAAGCAACCGCAGTGCCGACTAGACCGGTCTTGGGATGTCTTCAGGTCACGACAGTTGTTATTTGCGTCTTAGGAATAACTCTTAAGAAGTTGAAGTTGGTTCAGCTTTATTCTGAAGGAACCGTTTGCGGTCAGCTGTAGTTTGAACAGGTTTTTGACAGCTTGTCAAAAGATGCTCTAGGTTGAAGAGGTTTTGCCTCGGATGGCCGGTCCGAAGCTTTCTCAAGAACTCACAAGAACAAGAACTGACTCATGGTGAAGTGAGCTCTGTTTTAATAATCGTCATATTTTGATTTACTTACAAATCACAATTTGATATGTAAAAAGGGTTTTACCAACAAACCTCAGAAAACACGCCATGCGTCCGATACAGGAGTTCTGATTTGTGGAACAGAAAGCGATGTGTCAGGATATTAGCTTAACCTTGTCATCGTCACGTGTCTGAGTGTGTGAGCTGTCGGTGATAGTGATTCACTTGTTAAATCGAACTTTACTGATCATAACAGAATAATATTCATTTCAACCTCAGTAATTTAAGCACAGATTAATCAAAACATTGTTGTTATTATTCTTCAACCATATGATTATTTAATGATTATTTAACTTATGAGTTGTAAAAGTTCATCTTTCATGAGAGTGAGCAATCCTGCAGTCTTATCAAATGAAGGCTTTGTTTGGCAGCATAGGCTGACATCTTGTTCCCCCTGAAATGTCAGCAAGCACTGCAGTGCCCTTCTGGCTTGTTGGAAGATAGGATGTAAAATCCACCTTAGAGGATGAAATTAGGTCTGTAGGTGACCGGTGGCATGTAGGTCAATATGTAGGTGAAAACTGACCATTTCTGCACGTTACACAAATGTATCGTCATCGCGCAACACGCATATCGCAGAAAATGCATTAAAACCGCAATAAATGGTCAGCTCAAATGTGACAACATGCAACACATAATGCATTTTGTCAATCAAACAGAAGCATGAAGTTCTTGACAAATCTTCAACCATTCGGCCAATCGGGTGGGTTCTTATAGGTTAGATGCCACCCCTAAGCAGACGGCGCGTAATCTGGATGGCTAGCAAACACCTGAGTTAGCGTAGAGATCGTTGCTATGGCTGAGCGTCACTCATGTTTGAAACGGTATTCTTTGGTTACAAGACAGATGATGTTCAACAAACACAAGCACGTCGCTAGACATGCCGACAACCACGAGGTGAAACAAGACATATCTTCGTTGTCACCCCCAAACCACTGTACGGACTCCAGAAAGCTAGTGTTAGCAAACCCAAAGTCTCTGCCGTTGGGACAAGTAGGACAACAGCCTACCAGATGTCCATCTATCAGGGTTTGTTGGACCTCCTTATGAGAAACTGTCAAAGAAATGATGGATGCACCTTCCTGTTATTGGGCTAAAGCTATGATTCCGATGAACACAAGGAGCTTCGGAACTGAGCAGCTGGTCGGTAGGAGTAGTAACTGTTCAGCTCTAGATGTTCTGCAGCGTAGTCCTGGTGTTTGAAGTAGCTCCAACATATTCAAATTAATCATGTTTTGCTAAACATGCTAATGCTTGGCTTCCTTTGCTGTGTTGATACTAATGATCGAGGATGGAGTGGTGTGTCTGAGGTATAAATACACACAGGGTTCCCGCGGGGTCTTACGCAATCTTAAAGAGCAAGTCACCCTTTGCTGATAAACCATATAAATGAGTGTAATCGAGCTGCAGACACGTGTACTCAATAATTATATCTTGGTTAAAACTAAAATATTCTGCCTAAAACTGCCAGTGTGGCGCCCTCTTCAGGTAAAACCTCTGCACAGCATTTAAATATAAATCTGCCATTGCTATTGGCTAAGAAGTACACTATGATGTTATCTGGTACGTTATGATGCCACAATGTCATTGTGAGCCTGTGTGGGTGCTTGTTAGCGGCTCCGCCCTCTCGGTCTGCCAGGCAACAGCATTTGTCCCACAGGAAGTGGGAGTGGAATAAGACTCTGGTAGGGGGTGACTTGCTCTTTAAAGCTCTTTAAGTTTAGGAATCTGAAATAATTCCTTTAAAATTCTTGAAGTTTGACGAGTGGTTGTTAACATTAGTGCAGAGAACGCCCTATCCCCTCTCGTCTTTAGCCGAGCTCCAGGAGCCATCAGCAGCAACCGGCTCTCAGAGCGGACCGGCTCCATCAGATGAGCTGGAGCCGGTCCATGCAAAGCCATTAAAAGCCCACAGGCAGCCAGAACAGGAGTGATGTGATCAAACCAGACACCTGGCTGCTGTACCCAGCCCTACTGTGTTATGGATCTGCTGGTAGGGCTGTGACGACGTAGGTACTAATGCTTTCATAAGTGGTCCTGAGAAGTCCTGAATGTATCTTGGTGAAACCTGTAGGAACCTTGTTCACAGAGATGAAAGACGAGTCCTGCAGACTTAAGTATTTGTTCACTCATTGTGCTCATCACGGTATTAATCACTGTTATCCCAAGTTTTCCTAACATCACGCAGGTAACAGGTGAGGGAGGGTTCCTCATTAAACATCAGTCCAGTTATCCCATCCTGCTTCAGTAGACCCATGAAGGTCTGTGCTGGGCTGGGATCAGGGTCAGAACTGGAAGTGATGATGTTCTTCCTGCAGACGCTGTAAGTACGTGTGCTCCATCGAGGAGGAGGAGGGTCGGCCGCTCTTCAAGGTCAAGGTGGTGGAGAAAGGCCACGAGGACGTGGTCCTGACTGGAGCCACGCCCAAAGGTACAGACCATGTGGCCTGTGGGCAGGTGAGGAAAGGTTCACCAGGCTGATGTGTGTGTGTGTGTGTAGCTGTGTGGGACCAGATTCTGGAACCAGTGGCCCAGATGAGGAGCTCCAGTGGGACTCTGAAGTTGTTTCCAGTTTACCTGAAAGGAGAAGATCTGTTTGGTCTGACGTCATCTGCAGTGACCCGGATCATTGAGTCTGTATGTTAGACACACAAATGTACACACACACACTCACACACTCACATTGACCCTGTGTGTGTGTGTGTGTGTAGTTGCCCGGTGTGGAGACCTGTGAGCGTTACACCTTCCGCTACGGCAGGAACCCGCTCATGGAGTGGCCTCTGGCCTTCAACCCATCAGGCTCGGCTCGTTCCGAACCCAAAGCCTGCCAGGCCAAGAGGTAACCTTGTTACCATGGTTACCTGGTTTCTGTTAGCTGGATGGGAAGGATCCAGACTGCCAGCAGCAGGCTTCTGTCTGATGATGATGGTGTCCATTTCAGGCCCTACCTGCTGACCAGCGTCGCCCCCAGGTGTCAGGGTTCTGTCGGCTCCATCGTGGGTCTCGTCCCCGGCGTCCTCTCGCTGTCTCCAGGAGAGTCTGTGGCTGGCGCCCATCAGGGCCGCCACTCCAAGTCAGCGCAGTACCGCCGCATGAAGGCTGAGTGGAAGAGCAACGTGTACCTGGCCAGGTCACGCATCCAGGTGAGACTGCTGCTGCCGCCGGGTATCGAGGGCTCCTAAAAGGTTTATGTTGATGTGAATGAAACATCTGATGGTCTCATTCTTGCAAACTTGTGAATGGAACAGTTTCCGTTCTGGTTTCCGAGGAAGGAGGAGTGATCATCTGGTTCACCATCTGTTAGTAGGTCACGAGTCGCTGTGGGAGCGCGGCGCCACGGCGTGGTTGGCACCGCGGCAGGAGCACCTAGAGCAGCCTTTCCTTGTCTAGAGCTGTGTGTGAGCTGCCTTCTGTTGAAGTTAGAGAAGAAGAGTAAACTCTTGGTCTGAGCGAGGCTGTGATAAGGCCACTCCTGCAGAGCCACAGTTAGCTTCAGCCGCCAACTACAGCCCTGTTAAACGAGAGAAACAAGCACGCACCACCCAGGTTCCAGGATGTGTTCTGGTGAAGTCCAGACCGATCTGCAGACCGGTCCGGTCCTTTTCTTCCCTGTTCGTCTGCTGCCCTTTACAAGCAGCCGGTCTTTGCCACACTGACTTCTCTTCTGACACTTCTAGTCGTCCCCGTTTTCACACCCTCGGAGTTTGCAGGTGTGAAAAAATAGACATGTCTACTTATGAAATGGTGTTTGTTCTTCTGTGCCAGCGGTTTGCTCGTTCTTCCTGTGAAAAATAGCTTTGTTTGATAGTTGATTAGTTAATTGCGGTAAAGTCTTAATTTTATTTTGGAAGGTCTTCAAAAATCTTGAAAATCTCCTAAATGTAATGATGACATGCATACATGTCAAACGTACACCTGTCTGTGCTCTGCTAAAGGGACTGGGTCTGTACGCCACCAGAGACATTGAGAAGTGCACCATGGTCATCGAGTACATCGGTACCATCATCAGGAGTGAGGTGGCCAATCGCAAAGAGAGGCTGTATGAGTCCCAGGTAACACTCACACCTGGTTCACACACACACACACACACACACACCTGTTTCACACACACACACACATACACATACACACACCTGGTTCATACACACACACATACACACATACACACACACATACACACACCTGGTTCATACACACACACACACACACACATACACACACCTGGTTCATACACACATACACACCTGGTTCACACACACACACACACACACATACACACACACCTGGTTCACACACACACACACACACATACACACACACCTGGTACACACACACACACACACACACACCTGGTTCACACACACACAAACACACCTGGTTCACACACACACACACACATACACATACACACACACACACACACACACCTGGTTCACACACACACAAACACACCTGGTTCACACACACACACACACATACACATACACACACACACACACACACACACACACACACCTGGTTCACACACACACAAACACACCTGGTTCACACACACACACACACACATACACATACACACACACACACACACACACACACCTGGTTCACACAAACACACACACCTGGTTCACACACACACACACACACACACACACACACACCTGTTTCACACACACACACACACACACACATACACACACACACATACACACACCTGGTTCATACACACACACACACATACACACACACACACACACATACACACACCTGGTTCATACACACATACACACACATACACACACCTGGTTCACACACACACACATACACACCTGGTTCACACACACACACACACATACACACACACCTGGTTCATACACACACACACACACACCTGGTTCACACACACACACACACACACACACACACACACACACACCTGGTTCACACACACATACACACACACCTGGTTCATACACACACACACCTGGTTCACACACACACACACACACACACACACCTGGCTCTCTCACAAGCACACACTGTGGAGTAGCAGTAGTAAGTGAAGTTTCTTTTTAAAGATTTTGTCACAAAAAGTCAAATCAAAATTAAAAGATGATTAAAATCCTGATACCGATGAAGAAAAACAAAATAATTAAATAAAAGGGTCTTCAGCTTAAAAGTGTCCAGACTGTCAACGCTGCGTAAGGATAAAGGAAGATCATTCCAAAGTCTGGAAGGAGCGGTCACCTGGACTTTTGTATCTGGTCTCTGGAACTTCTAGAAGGTTGTGGTGGGTGGACCTGAGGGCTCGGGGTGGAGCATAAAGCCTGGTTTATGCTTCTCCGTCTGCGTCAGTGCGGAGACACTCAACGCCGTTATCCGTCCTTGCGTAGGGCTCCGGCAGGCACGCAAGTACGTACGGAGTCGAGCCCACTTTTGTAAACATCCGTCGAACAAGACGGATTACGCAAGCTTGTGATTGGTCAGGATGCCGCTATTGTTTACAGCGCCGCCATTGCAAAGTGAGCCGAGGATAACTAGCGGCAGACACGGAGAAGCTTGAAGAATACCTCGTGAAAAAACTCTAAAAATATGAACGTTTAATTCTCCCGTGACTGGAGGAGTGAAAAGATGCGCAGCAAGCGTTTTATTTGTGGACGGAAACGACAGGAAACGTGGGTTTAGAGGTGGGGAGCGCATGAAGCGGTGGAGGAGAAATATGTCAGTGTTAAAAGTCTCTTATATACACAAAAAACACAATATAAACACACGATCCTGGACCGATACATGACAGGATACCACAGAACAGCGCTACGCCCTCTGTGGTCCTGCCGGGGAATTGCTTTGCAACGCTCTCCAGGAGACGGAGAAGTATGAGAGCAAAACGCTTCCGTCAATCCGTGCGTGTCTGTCCCTTACGGAGCTGACGGAGAAGCATGAACCAGGCTTAGGGCTTTAACAGGTCAGTGATATAGGGAGGAGCTTGAGCATGTAGAGCCCTGAAAGTTCTAGTCAGGACTCTAAAGTTAACGGGTAACCAGTGCAGAGACACCAGAACAGGAGTGATGTGTGCTCTTCTGTTTGCTCCAGTTAGGAGCCTCGCTGCAGAGTTCTGGTCCAACTGAGGGCGGTCAAGGGCTTTTAGTTAAAACATGTGAAGAGTGTGTTACAGTCATCTAGACGGGAGGAGGTAAAGGCATGGAGAACCATTTCAGGTTCATGTTTGGACACCAACCTTCTCAGTTTGGAGATATTTCTTAAATGATAAAAACTGTTTCAGACCAACGTTGTTGAGTGGCCTTCAAGAGACACTGATTGGTCGAAAACACCCAAATTCCTTCAGTTTGACTTGACAGCAGAGGATAAATGACCAAGTTTTAGACTAATCAGGGAAGCATGCTCTCAGGGGCGACGATCAGACATTCAGTCAACTTTATTGTATTTATCCTAGTGGATCTATAATTAAACGGGTAAACTAGTAGTAGCACGTCCAACGTCAAAGAGAATAAAAAGTCATTATCAGGAGAGGGAGAATGTTTAAGTGGTTAGCAGCAGTGTGCTAGTCGATGGCCCCCTCCATGAGGCCACCACAGCTCAGCAGAACGTCATTGTAGCTTCTTCTGGGGAGAAAAACACTTAGAGAGAAAATAAAGTTAACAGCTGAAATAGCAGGAAATAATACAGTTAAAGAGCAGATTGTAGAAGAAAGCAGTAGAGTGTGAAAAGTGGTCAGTGTGTCCTCCAGCAGTCTAAGCCTATAGCAGCATAACTACAGAGTTAACTCTGGATAACCTAGCCTTTTAGATGGAGGCATGTTGGAGGCAAGACGAGTGTACCGAGTGCACCCCCCATCCCTCTAGAAACAGATTAGAAACTAGAAAGGGAACCAACTCAGTTTAGTACAAAACTAGCGGTAAATGAAAACATCTAAACAGGAAGAAAGAAAGAAACGATTTGGCCAAATCATTGAGAAAAAAATCCAAATCAAAATTGTGGCCAGCCATGCTTGCGACCCTCTAACTACCTGAGCATTCATTTGGCTTCATGTGCAGTTCTGGAGCTGCAGTACAGTATGTATATATATATATATATATATATATATATATATATATATATATATATATATACACACATATATATATATATATACACACACATAGAGTCGGAGTACCCGGCCCGGAGGGTTACCGGGGTCCCACCCTGGAGCCAGGCCTGGGGTTGGGGCCCGTGAGCGAGCGCCTGGTGGCCGGGCTTTCGCCCATGGGGCCCGGCCGGGCCCAGCCCGAACCGGATACATGGGCTCGTCCAACTGTGGACCCACCACCCGCAGGAGGAACATGAAGGGTCCGGTGCAATGCGAATCGGGTGGCAGACCAAGGCGGGAGCCTTGGCGGTCCAATCCCCGGACAAGAAAACTAGTTTTTGGGACATGGAATGTCACCTCGCTGGCGGGGAAGGAGCCGGAGCTTGTGGCAGAGGTTGAGCGGTACCGGCTAGATATAGTCGGACTCACCTCGACACATTGCATTGGCTCTGGAACCCGAGACCTGGAGAGGGGTTGGACACTCTACTTTGCTGGAGTTGCTCCGGGTGAGAGGCGGAGGGCTGGGGTTGGCTTTTTGTTAGCCCCGAGACTCTCTACCTGTGTGTTGGGGTTTACCCCGGGGGACAAGAGGGTAGCTTCCTTGCGCCTTCGGGTCGGGGAACGGGTCCTGACTGTTTGTGCTTATGGGCCAAATATCAGTTCAGAGTACCCACCCTTTTTGGAGTCCCTGGGACGAGTGCTAGATAGTGCTCCATCAGGGGACTCCATTGTCCTGCTGGGGGACTTCAATGCTCACGTGGGCAATGACAGCTTGACCTGGAGGGGTGTGATTGGGAGGAACGGCCCACCTAATCTGAACTCGAGCGGTGTTTTGTTATTGGACTTCTGTGCAAGCCGCAGTTTGGCCATAACGAACACCATGTTCGAACATAAGGATGCCCACCGGTACACTTGGTACCAGGGCAGCCTAGGTCACAGGTCGATGATAGATTTTGTAGTCGTATCATCTGACCTGCGGCCGTATGTTTTGGACACCCGAGTGAAGAGAGGGGCGGAGCTGTCAACTGATCACCACCTGGTGGTGAGTTGGATCAGATGGCAAGGGAACATGCCACGTAGACCTGGCAGACCCAAACGCATAGTGAGGGTCTGCTGGGAACGCCTGGCAGAAGAACCTGTCAAGACGGTCTTCAACTCCCACCTCCGGCAGAGCTTTGACCACATCCCGAGAGCAGTGGGGGACATTGAGTCCGAGTGGGCCTTGTTCCACTCTGCGATTGTCGAGGCGGCTGTTGCTAGCTGTGGTCGTAAGGTGGTCGGTGCCAGTCGTGGTGGCAACCCCCGTACCCGCTGGTGGACACCAGAGGTTCGGGGAGCCGTCAGGCTGAAGAAGGAGGCCTACAGGGCGTGGCTGGTCTGTGGGTCTCCGGAGGCAGCAGACAGGTACCGGATAGCCAAAATCTCGGGCATGGGAGGAGTTTGGTGAGGACATGGAGAAAGACTATCGATCGGCTCCAAAGAGGTTCTGGCAAACTGTCCGGCGCCTCAGGAGAGGAAGGCAGCAACTCGCTCACACTGTTTACAGTGGGGATGGGGAGCTGCTGACGTCAACTGAGGCTATAGTCGGTCGGTGGAAGGAATATTTTGAGGAGCTCCTCAATCCCACCAATGCGCATTCCGAGGAGGAACCAGAGCTGGGAGGCCTGGGGATGGACTGTCCGATCTCGGGGGCAGAAGTTGCTGAGGTAGTCAAACAACTACACAGCGGCGGAGCCCCGGGGGCGGATGAGGTTCGTCCTGGGTATCTCAAGGCTATGGATGTTGTAGGGCTGTCATGGTTGACACGTCTCTACAACATTGCGTGGTCATCGGGGGCAGTTCCTAGGGAGTGGCAGACCGGGGTGGTGGTCCCCATCTTTAAGAAGGGTGACCTGAGGGTGTGTTCCAACTATAGGGGGATCACACTCCTCAGCCTCCCTGGAAAGGTCTACTCCAAGGTACTGGAGAGGAGGGTCTGATCGATAGTTGAATCTCAGATAGAGGAGGAGCAATGTGGTTTTCGTCCTGGCCGTGGAACTGTGGACCAGCTCTATACCCTTGCAAGGGTGATGGAGGGGGCATGGGAGTTTGCCCAACCAATCCACATGTGCTTTGTGGATTTGGAGAAGGCTTATGACCGTGTCCCCAGGGGCACCCTGTGGGGGACGCTCCAGGAGTATGGGGTGGGTGGCTTTCTGTTAAGGGCCATTCAGTCCCTTTACCAGAGGAGCGTGAGTTTGGTCCGCATAGCCGGTAGTAAGTCGGACCTGTTCCCAGTGAGGGTTGGACTCCGCCAGGGCTGCCCTTTGTCACCGGTTCTGTTCATCACTTTTATGGACAGAATTTCTAGACGCAGCCGTGGTGTGGAGTGTGTCGAGTTTGGTGGCAGGAGAATCTCGTCTCTGCTTTTTGCGGATGATGTGGTCCTCCTAGCTTCATCCAGCTCTGACCTTCAGCTCTTGCTGGGTAGGTTCGCGGCCGAATGTGAAGCGGCTGGGATGAGGATCAGCACCTCCAAATCTGAGACCATGGTTCTCGACCGGAAAAGGGTGGCTTGCCACCTCCGGGTCGGGGGAGAGGTCCTACCTCAAGTGGAGGAGTTTAAGTATCTCGGGGTCTTGTTCACGAGTGAGGGTAGGAGGGATCGGGAGATCGACAGGCGGATTGGTTCGGCGTCTGCAGTGATGCGGACGCTGAGCCGATCTGTCGTGGGGAAGAGGGAGCTGAGCCAGAAAGCCAGGCTCTCGATTTACCGGTCGATCTACGTCCCAATCCTCACCTATGGTCATGAGCTTTGGGTAATGACCGAAAGAACGAGATTGCGGATACAAGCGGCCGAAATGAGTTTCCTCCGTAGGGTGGCCGGGCTCAGCCTTAGAGATAGGGTGAGGAGCTCGGACATTCGGGAGGGACTCTGAGTAGAACCGCTGCTCCTCCGGATCGAAAGGAGCCAGTTGAGGTGGTTTGGGCATCTGGTCAGGATGCCTCCTGGACGCCTCCCCGGGGAGGTGTTTCGGGCATGTCCTGCCGGCAGAAGGCCCCCGGGTCGACCCAGGACACGTTGGAGAGGTTACATCTCCAATCTGGTCCGGGAACGCCTTGGGGTCCTGCCGGAGGAGCTGGTGGACAAGGCCGGGGAGAGGACGGCCTGGAGCTCACTAATTGGGATGCTGCCCCCGCGACCCGGACCCGGATAAGTGGAGGAAGACGACGACGATTTGTAAAATAAAACACTATATTGTATTCATAATGTTGAACTCCTCTTTGAGCACATCCCTTGAAGGATCATAGGTATTAGCAACACCTGTGAAATTGTATTTGCAGGAAATAAGTGTGTCCCGTTTATTGAAGTATTTTGTGTTTAGAGTTTTTGACGTCCTGTCCATGCGTAGTTCAGTTACGCTCATAGCTGCTAGCCAAAACTCTGGAGTTAAAAGTTTTCTGGCCTTACTGAAATACCTGTCTGTACTTACTTGATTGATGGTAGTTTTACTTTCTATTAGACTCCAAATGTAATCATTTGGCACGTTTCTTATTTATAATTTGTAAGAATGTAATCGGTGATATTAGCATTAGCATTCCTATGGGTTTTTCCATGTATATTAGCATTGCGCTAACCACTCGCTGCCAAATTGCAGCCTTTGCTATTAGAAAATCTCCTTTTGTCACATCGCAATTTAATTGCACATGCAATTAATCGTTCAGCCCTAATATACATGCAGCTCTGTGCTAAAAGTGTATTTTCAAAGAGGTAATGATGGATTTCTTTGTAAAAGTTGTCCATCTTTCCAACAGAAACATTTGCCTGGACCAACGTAACGTGATAACAACGTAACGTGATTACGTAATTCCGTAAGGTTCATGTTCAGCCAATCAACTACTTAGACGTCATCGGCAGTCGATGGACCCCGAGCCAATTTTGCACCCGAGCAGATCTTGTACCGACACCGCATTGTGGGGGCTTGGTCAGCACAATGCTGTTGATGTTTACATCTACCAGCCACTAGAGGGCACTGTTGTGTTAAAGTTTGCTCAGCAAGGCGAAGCAGCTGATTCTGAGCCCAGAAGATGTTCCTGCTGTAAAATAAACGTAATCGTAGAAACGAGTCCTTATCCTGTACAATGTGTCTGAACGTGCTGCTGGGTTAGGGCGGTGAACCGACATCCCAGCGGCTGGAAGATTAGTCCTGTTGGTGCAAGACCACCTCTGAACGCCAGAGTGTTCGCATTCCATAGTCAACCATTAAGAACCATGCTACTTTGGACCATTCAAGATGTTTCCAGGCCGGCTTACAGGGAGGGAGTTCACTCCTTTGTTAGATGGTGTGATGACACGACAACAGCTGATGATTGGTTTTAGGAAGAAAAACAAACCTCTCCTGTGGTCATCAAAGGCCAACCTGTTGAGCCCTAACCCATACAAACATCTGGGTGCACCTTGAACGGTGATGCGTTTGAAGAGGACCAGTCCTTTCACACAAGCGTGTATTATGGGGTGTTGTGTGATGCTTTTATCATGGTTGTGGTTTATAGCAGTCTGGTGGTTGTTTTTATATGTCCATGGCAACTCGGTTCCCCCTTGGTGATTAATAAAGCCAACCTTAAAGAAGGTGAATGGCATCTTCAGCGTACTCAGGTCTGCTCTGGGGTTAGGGTTTATGGAGCTCTGCCCTTAAAGCAGCTGAACAGCAGAATGTCGTCTGCATAGAAGTGATGAGAGACGTTCTGTCCAGGAGGGTGTGTAGTAGAACGGGTTGGAGGACCCAATAGGAGGCGCACTTGAGCTGGTGATCAGACACACCTCCTGAGTACAGGACATGAGGAGATGTGAGACGGCGCAGCCTGGTGATAAAACCCCTGAACCCAGACCCTGGTTCTGATGCCTCTAGGGTCCAACCCAGAGCTGAACTCTGACGTTGTGTTTGTAGAACCGCGGCGTGTACATGTTCCGGATCGACAACGACTACGTGATAGACGCCACCATCACTGGAGGACCAGCCAGGTGAGACATGCTCTCCAGACTGAGCTGTTAGAGCAAGATGCAGACACCTGAGGGGGGGCGGGTTTGTTTGTGATTGACAGGTACATCAACCACTCGTGTGCTCCCAACTGCATCACTGAGGTGGTGACCGTGGAGCGGGAGAACAAGATCATCATCAGCTCTTGCAGACGCATCCAGAGAGGAGAGGAGGTAAGATCAATTCATCAGCCAATCAATCACCGATCTCTACGTCTATGATGTCACTCATTGTGTTGGCTCCGCCCCCACAGCTGTGCTATGACTACAAGTTTGACCTGGAGGATGACCAGCACAAGATCCCGTGTCACTGTGGAGCCATGAACTGCCGTAAATGGATGAACTGATCACGCCTCCCTCTCTGTGCTGAGGCAGGTCGATCGCCCCCCTTTTTGGGCGGAGCTAATATTGTATCATCAAACCAATCAGATGTTAATGACAGGTGGGGTGGGGCTGCAGAAGAGGCTGGTCCTCGGTGTAATTAAGTGTAAATGTGAGATAACCGAATGTTTGATTTGCACTAAAACACACAAGTACACACACTTGATCCCCCCCCCCCCCACCATGTTTATCATTTCCTGTAAAATAAGATTTTTTTTGTATTTATTACTGAATGAAGCTATTTTCTAAGGCAGCGTGTAAATACCTGTACCATAGAAGAAGAGTTTAGAGATCACACCCCTTCCTGTGCCGCGCCGTGATTGGACGAGCATGGCCGTGTACATAGGAGTTTTATTCAGGCTCTGCTGGTTTTGTTTTTCTATTATTGGATGTAAACTAAGTGAAGCCTGGTTTTGGGCCTTTCTGTGGGAATTATGGTGCGTCTGATTCAGAATCATTTACAGAAAATAAATTTTACAACTTGAAGCTGTTCTCTCATCATTCAGCTGCTAAAGCGTGTAGGACAACACCGCTCTGGAACGTTACACGCTTTATTCCAAACTAACACACCTGATCTGAGTCTGGTTGCTTCCTGAGATCAGCAAACGAGTACAAAGGTGAGGAGGTAGGCGGATGGAGGGAGGTCTGGTCAGTCCAGGTGCTCCTCAGCTGCCAGAAACAACAAAACGGGCAGGAGACGCTCCTCTAGTCCACAAACACGTCTGAGGTTTGGCTGGTTGTCATGGTAATCAGCAGCATCACACAGGAGACAAACACATTCTGTTAGACGAAGGTCGCTCGCCTCATTTTGGGCCCAACCCCAACACTCGCTCCTGCACCCTTCAACAGCAGACTCCAGTCCAGAAGTGTAGGGCGTTCCGGTCCTGGGTTTGGAAGTGGATCTGCACTCGCCCGAGTTCGTTTCAGGATGATGTTGCAGACTCCGGTTTCACGTGAGCTGCAGCGACCGTAGACTCACGCCCTACTACGCACCTCGCTGATGGCCGCAGAGCGAGGATTGGTCCCAGATCAGACATATGACCTTTGACCTCTGCTGCTGTACAGGAAATGGAAACTGCAGAACCTCGGCCAGATTAGTTTGACTGTTTAGAATCCCTGAAGCGCTCCGTCCCGACGGAGCTAAATCCTGACACATCCTGGTTTTCACATCAGCAACAAACAAAATTACTCAAAAAACATCAAAGAGGAAAAAGGCAGATCAGGTCATGTGACCCCTCCTCTGTGTGCTGGTGACCGGAGTCCAGGTGAAACGGAACAGCGAGGGGTCGAAGGTCCAGGTCATGTCCTAGTCTCTTTAGAGGTCAGGTCTACGTTTGTCACCATGGTGACGGGTGAGGAGACCAGCGGGGTGGGCGGGCCTTGGATGGAGGCGTGCCGCCGGATCTGGGAGATCCTCTCCTCCACGCAGCCGGCTGACAGACGGGCCTCGGCGTCGTGGTCCCAGCAGTCCTCCACCGTCTCGCAGAACTGAGCCAGGCCCTGCAGACAGGAGGTCCAGAACTCTTCAGAACCTGCTCCAGGGCTGCCTCGTGTGACCTGAGGCCCAGCTGAAGTGGCGCGGTACCGGTACAAACTAACTGGGTTGGAACTGCAGGTACTCACGTCATGTTTCAGCCAGACTTCTTTAATGGTTGGTCTCATCTTCTTGTGGACCACAACCTCCTGCAGGTCCTCCAGGGTCGGATGCTGACCCACCACCACCTCAAACGGCAGCAGGTACTCATCGACTGGACCTGAACACACCAGAACCAGGGTTCTACTGAACCTGGAGAACAAAACTTTCCCTCTAATGGGTCCAGAGAGCTGATGTTCTGAACCTGGAGAACCTCAGGCATAGCTCTGGAGCGTTCTACCCAAACAGAACCTGACATTCTTTACCGTCAGCAGCATGGCAGCGGGTCAGAACCTCCCACAGAACCAGTCCCAGGGCGTACATGTCGATCCGCAGGAAGGCGTCTCTCTGGAAGTTGATGGCTCCTTCCAACACCTCTGGAGCCATGTAGCGCCTAGTGCCCACCTGCACTGACCCACACACCTGTGTCAGCCCAGACCGGCACCCAGGGCTCACCTGAAGATCCAGACACCTGCTCACCTGTCCATGAGTCTCTCCAGGTGGTTCCCCTGCTTCAAAGCCAATAGCCAGGCCAAAGTCGGCGATGACGGCGGTGAGGTCTGAACGCAGGATGATGTTCTTACTCTTGAAGTCCCTGAAGAACAAACAGTATCAGATGGTCTCCTAACATCCAGGAGCAGCACGCTTCTCTAGCTGATGGTGGAAGAGGTCCACCTGTGAGCGATGGCCGGTTTGTGTCCGTGTCCCTTCAGTCGGGGGACGTCCTCATGAAGGTATGCCAGACCGCGGGCCATGGACTCCGTTATAAGACACAGCTCGGTCCAGCTGACCACGTTCCCCTTCAGGAAGTCCGACAGAGAGCCCTGCAGGGACAGCAAGGTTCTGCGGTCATCAGTCCGGCGCACGTGGTCGGACAGGGAAAGCAAAATGGGACGTGGCCATCCTCACCTTTTCATGGAACTCTGTGATGAGCCAAAGCTCCGCCTCCAGGTGAGTCCCTCCCTGCTGCCCCCGTCTCTCTGCTCCCAGAAACCTCAGAATGTTCTCATGTCTCATTCCTGGAGTCAGGAACACGTCCCTCTCGTTCTGCCATGACTCCTTGTTCTGGGAGGGGGTAAAGGGTGTTCAGACACTCCCACTGGAGGAGGGGCCTGAAAGGAAACATCGCCTCACCTGGATGGGGAAGATCTTCACAGCCACAAACTCGTTCAGGACCTGGGCCTTCCAGACGCATCCAAAGCGCCCCCTAGCTTTCACCTCCAGCAGCTGCAGGGGCTTCAGAGCCAGCAGAGGGGAGGCCAAGGGAGGACCAGGATCCTGGAGGAGAGGAAGAAGGGACTTCAGTATCAGAACCAGGAATACCACCTCCTCAGGAGGACAGAAAAGCTGAGATCAAACAGCTGATTGGTTCCTCAGACCCACACCAGCTGGTGCGCTGACCACACCATGAGAAGTACCTCAGAGACGTCCACGTGTCCGTAAGGAGGCTTCCGGTGTTGATATAACCAGACGGTAACGAGCAGACCCACGAGCAGCGTGATGACTAGCAGCAGGCAGTAAATCAGCAGGTGTAACGGGCCGGTACCACCGGGCCGGGCCCTGATGACTGAAACGCAGGCACACGGTCAGAACAGGGTCCTGGAGACGCCATCCTCCGGGTACCGGCGATGACGTCATCCTCCCGGTACCGGCGATGACGCCATCCTCCAGGACCTCTATCCGCACCTGGTTTTATTCTCACACACTTGCTACAGGCTCACCTGGGCGGCTCCGGTCAGGCAGGTAAGTGAAGTTCTCGTTACAGAAGTTTCCTTCACAGCAGCAGAAGAAAACCTGAGGACTTTCCTCTGTCACCACACACTCCTGCCTGAAGGACACACACACACACCAACACTCTAGTACTGTGTTGATCTGTGTGTGTGTGTGTGTGTGTGTGTGGTACCTGTTATAGCAGTTGAAGTCATCTAACCAGCATCCTCTCTTGAGCAGCTCGATGGATCCAGACTCATTCCTCCAGGAGGAGAAGCAGTGGGAGTGTTTGTCCTCCTCGGCTTCGCAGCGCTCCACTCCGCTCTGATTGGTCTTCTCTGTCTCATAGTTTATGTTGTAGTACACACACTCCCTAGTGCCCTCCCCACCATGTCTCAGCCCTGTAGCACACACACACACACACACACACACCTATCTATCACAATGAGGACCCTCTGTTGACTTCCATACATGTTAATGACTCCACCGTGCCTAACCCATACCCATACCCTAAACTCACACCAGACCTCTAACTGGTGAAGGAAGCTTCTAAAAAATAAGTGAGGATCAAAATATGTCCTCACTTCGTATAGAAAATGGTCCTCAGTATGTAGTAAGTACAAGAACACACACACACACCTCAGAAAGGGTGTGGTCAGACAGTTTTCTGCTTCAGCGTCCCAGAGGGGACAGAAGGACCAGCTGGTTACGTCTTTGTCTCGTTTCACAACAATACGACTGAGTGAACCTGAACGCATCACCGTCCACAGGCCCGCCCCCGTCTTCCACCAGCAGCTGTTGCTGAGAAGAACCGCTGACAGCTGGAGGACCGTGGGAACAGCTCAGCCACATTCAGACACACACACGTCTGTGTGCCTGGCTGTGACCTCTGACCCCTGGTGGCCTCTGCTTGCTGCTGCAGCCATGAGTCAAATGCTAATACAGAGAGCAACACTTTATGATGCAAAACACCGGTGCTGAGTCTTTGTGCTGATAGGGTCAGAGGTCACACTCATCCATATTCATGTCGATGAACACTCATTCATTCATTCGTGCAAACCAACAGCAGACTCCACCCCCATACATCAAGCCCCACCCACACACCATGTCTGATGGCTGCAGGTCGGCCATGTCCTCTAGAGTCCTGGAACTCCCCAAAGCCCTTTACAACCGCGGACCTTCACACTGATGGGATGAGCTACGGCAGCTTCCCTGGGACACAACCAGCAGGTGTTACTGGGCGGGGCTAAACTCACGACTAAACCCACAAAGTACAAAGTGCCCTTCAGCTGACCGGAGGGTTGTTGGTTCAAACCCAGACTCCACCACTTCAAGTCCACCACGTGACTATAGCAGGTTCCAGATCAGAGCCGTTCTGGAGGGCCGGTACCCAGCACGTTTTAGTGGTTTCTCTGCTCCAGCACACCTGTGCAGCAGCTCATCGGGCTCTGCAGTAGCCTGTTAATCACCTGCCGACTGAAACCAGGTGTGCTGAACAGGGAAAACACTAAAACATGCTGGGTACCGGCCCTCCAGATTAAATCTCAACTCTAGGGTCATGTGATGTCACAGCGGATACTCTGTGGGTCAGTTCAGACAAGCAGTAGTAGCAGGTGCACGCACGTGCACAAGCGCTACTGATAGATCAACAGAAAGACAATGGAGCGTGCATGTGCACGTGCTCACCTGCAGACATCTGACCCGCTAGAACCAGAACCAGAACCACGCACTGGGAGTTCCGTGGGTTCTAGAGTCGTCTGGTCCACCAAACCTGCCCAGAAGCCCGTTAGGTACCGGTTCCTGCCCACCTGCACAACCAGCTCACCTGCACACAGAGTCCCCAGCGGCACCAGAACCGAAACCAGAAGCAGACCACAGCTCAGCCTGGACACACACATCTCTGACTGGACCCGGTCTCTCTGCAGAATGTTTAAGATCCGGTACCCGGGATTCTGGACCGTTAAGTCTTCCAGCCTCAACCTTCCGAACAGGGACCCAGGTCCGGAGAGTCCCCCCCGGCCCAGTCTGGACCTCACCACTGCTTTGTACTTCTCCCGGTTCTTGTCCGGTTCTCCGGACCACGGTGCTTCTCCCTCCGCCTCCTCCTGCTGACTCCCACCTCCGAGTCCGGGTCCGGTGGATATGGGGTTTGGGGTGGGGGGACTTTCAAAATAAATCTCTCTCCCTCCCTCCCTCCCCTCTCTCTCCCTCCCCCCCCCCCCCCTCTCTCCCTCCCTCCCCCTCTCTCTCTCTCCCTCCCTCCCTCCCTCCCCTCTCTCTCTCTCCCTCCCTCTCTCTCCCTCCCTCTCCCCCCTCTCTCTCCCTCCCTCTCTCTCCCTCCCCCTCTCTCTCTCTCCCTCCCTCCCTCTCCCTCCCTCTCCCCCCCCCCTCTCTCTCTCTCACACACACACACACACACACACACACACACACACACACACACACACACACACACACACACACACACACACACACACACACACACACACACACACACACACACACAGAGATGAAAACACTGCACATCGTTGTTTAATTTCTTTATTAATTTGATCAAAAACAAACTGAAATCTGATCAACGTGGAACCAGAACCCGTCCCAGTTCTGGTTCGGCCCAAACAGAACCTGATGTGTAAACACAAACACAACATCATGTTCAGATAGCTGATGGATCCCACCCTAACCAGGAGAACATGGAGGTTCTGCTGCTTTGGTTCTAGGTTCAAAGTCGGATCAGAACCCTCATCACCATGACAAAAGCTTTCCTTTAGCCTCACCTCAACATCCAACTTCACTGATTGGTTGACTGTGGTTCAGGTACGGTTCTTCTGCAGGACTCTGTCCTCCAGCTGTGCAACACGCCTCAACATCTGGTCATACACCTGACGGATGGAGGGGGGGGGGTTCAGATGGAGGCGGAGCTTCTGCTTAAAGCTAGAAGTCTTCATGATTTACTCCTGCAGACGCTGAACAGCTGGAATAACTCACTCACTCACTCACACACACACACACAGGCCCGTGTACCTGCGTGGCTGCTGGGTCTGGGGTGGCGATCAGCTGTGGTTCTGGAGCTTTCTTCACCACATCAAAGAATGAAACTCCAGACTCTGCCACCAAGCCTGAAAACAAGCAGTCAGAGTGACGTGTCGGCCAATAAGAGCAGAGCTGTTGTAGTTACAGCTGATCCAGATGGACCTGGCTCTGTTCAACGGTTTCACACCAAGCAGACCCAGATCTCAAGGTGGGACGATTGACCAGCACCAGAACACAGCATACTATGCTGGTTTGAACAGCAGGGAAGTAAGTGAGCAGTTTCACATTAGCAGGAATTTGTATTGGTTGATACGTAAGCAAGTTGAATAATATAAGAATTTCAAGAAGTAAGAAATTATGTATTTGTTAGCTCAAAATAAACATGATAATAAGGGGCAGCCACACACTTTACTAGCCTGGTCAGCCAGACTCCTCCTCTGTTTGCTTCTGCACAGAGAAAGAGTCTGGGAACGCATTTAGGGTTAACGGCGTTACTAACAGCGTTTAGGGTTAACAGCGTTAATAACAGTGTTAATAACAGAGTTTAGGTGTAACAGCATTTAGGTATAATGGCGTTTCTACTAACAGCATTTAGGTCTAATGGTGTTGCTAATGGCGATTAGGTATAACGGCATTACTAACAGCATTTACTTATAACGGCCTTACTAATGGCGATTAGGTAAAACGGTGTTACTAACAGCATTTAGGTATAACAGCATTACTAATGGCGATTAGGTATAACGGCATTACTAACAGCATTTAGGTATAACGGCGTTATTAACAACATTTATGTGTAACGGCGTTACCAACGGCATTTAGTTATAATGGTGTTACTAACACCATTTAGGTATAATGGTGTCCCTAGCAGCATTTAGATATAACGGTGTTACTAACAGCATTTAGGTATAACGGTGTTGCTAACAGCATTTAGTTATAACGGTGTTACTAACAGCATTTAGGTATAACAGCGTTACTAACAGCATTTAGGTATAACGGTGTTGCTAACAGCATTTAGTAATAACGGTGTTACTAACAGCATTTAGGTATAACAGCGTTACTAACAGCATTTAGGTATAACGGTGTTACTAACAGCATTTAGGTATAACCGCGTTACTAATGGTGATTAGGTATAACGGCATTACTAACAGCATTTAGTTATAATGGCGTTACTAATGGCAATTATGTATAACAGCATTACTAACAGCATTTAGTTATAATGGTGTTACTAACACCATTTAGGTATAATGGTGTCCCTAGCAGCATTTAGATATAACGGTGTTACTAACAGCATTTAGGTATAACGGTGTTACTAACAGCATTTAGGTATAAAGGTGTTACTAACAGCAATTAGGTATAACGGCATTACTACTAACAGCATTTAGGTATAATAGCGTTACTAACAGCATTTAGGTATAACGGTGTTACTAACAGCATTTAAGTATAACGTGTTACTAACAGCATTTAGGTATAACAGTGTCACTAACACCATTTAGGTATAACAGCTTTACTAACAACATTTAGGTATAACAGCTTTACTAACAACATTTAGGTATAACAGTGTTACTAACGGCATTTAGGTATAACAGTGTTACTAACAGCATTTAGGTCTAACGATGTTACTAATAGCGATTAGGTATAATGGCGTTACTAACATCATTTACTTATAACGGTGTTACTAATAGCGATTAGGTATAACGGCGTTACTAACAACATTTACTTATAACGGTGTTACTAATAGCGATTAGGTATAACGGTGTTACTAATAGCATTTAGGCATAACATCATTACTAATAGTGATTAGGTATAACGGCATTACTAACAGCATTTATGTATAACGGCATTACTAATGGCATTTAGGTATAACGGCATTACTAACAGCATTTATGTATAACGGCATTACTAACAGCATTTATGTATAACGGCGTTACTAACAGCATTTAGGTATAATGGTGTTACTAACAGCATTTAGTAATAACGGTGTTACTAACTGCGATTAGGTATAACGGTGTTATTAACAGCATTTAGGTGTAACGGCATTACTGACGGCGATTAGGTATAACGGCGTTACTAACAACATTTAGTTATAACGGCGTTACTAACAGCATTTAGTTAAAACGGCGTTACTAACAGCATTTAGTTAAAATGGCGTTACTAACAGCATTTAGTTAAAACGGCGTTACTAACAGCATTTAGTTAAAACGGCGTTACTAACAGCATTTAGTTATAATGGCGTTACTAACAGCATTTAGTTATAACGGCGTTACTAACAGCATTTAGTTATAATGGCGTTAATAATGGCGATTAGGTATAACGGCGTTACTGACAGCAGTTAGGTATAGCGTGTTACTAACGGCATTTAGGTATAACGGGTCTGTACCAGAACCTTTGGATGGGTAAATTACCGTGCAGCGCCCTGTAGGCCGACCCCAGGCAGGCCGAGTTGGACAGATCCATGGTGTAAACCGGAGCGCTGAACACATCAGCCAGAACCTGACCAGAAGAAAAATAGAACCGGTTTGAGTAAATGGATAACGGTTCTGGTCCTGATGGATCAGAACCAGTAAAAAACAAATCAAGAACTTTTGTCTTATAGAGAAGAACCTAACCTGCAGCAGTTCTCTATTGGATGAAGCTCCTCCAGTCGCTAAAACCCGGGTTCCTGCAGCTGCAACACAAACGGAGCCAGATTCCTCTCAGAAGGTCCATGTCTTTATTTAATGGAGTCTTTAGGAGGCTCAAGCTCTAGGTAAATGTTTCCCAATACCCTCTACTGACAAAGTCCACCAGGACCTGAAACATGTCTTACTGATGGAGTACCCGAGCCGCTCAGCATGAAGCCTTCTGGACAGGAACTGACCCTCTACCAGAGCCCGGAGCTCCACCTGAGGACTCCAATGGGACACCTGTGGATGGGTTGGACAGGTGAGACAGTTCATAGACAGGTGAGAGAGGATTCAGCTGAAATGGGACACAGAGGACCAACCTCAAAGTTATCCGAGTCAAAACGATGAACACCACTGGCAGGAGGGGTTATCTCCTGACTGTCAAAATAAAAGCCTGGAAGACAGATAGACTGTCAGGAAAGGGGGAGTGGTGAGGGAAAGGTAGGCAGAGCTAATCTGACCGATGTTTCCGTTGTTTCCTGGCGAAGTCTCTCTCAAAGTGGCTGAAAAATGTTCCCATGTTCCCCCGCTGCATTGGTTCTTGATCCGTTCTCGCGTTAGCGATCCGTTCTTGAAACTGTTGAAGAAACAAGACCAGAAACATCTCAGAAAATCTGAGAACATGGACCTTAAACCCTGGTTCTGGTTCTGTTGGACCTTCTACAGAACTACAACTTCCAGTTTAAAATGCAGCGTTCACAGTCAGAAGAATATGGGAGTTCCCTCTAACCCAGCAGAACCGGATGTGATGTTCTGGTTGTGTGTGGGTACCACAGCAGGGCCATGTACGCCTCCAGGTCAACCGGATTACAGAAGATGTGGCCCTCGAGCGCTGGGCGAGGCTCCTGGATCGACAGAAAGACGGTGTCACTCGTCCCCAAACTCACCTGCAGAGACGGACCCAGTCTGAGGACAGCACTGATGAAACAAACTAGACCTAATGGACCTGAGACAACCAGGACTTACAGCCATGTCTCCCTGCTGGAGCCTCATTCCTGCCAGAGACGCTAAAGAAGAAACAGAAAAGTTTTCTTAAGATTTTGTCGCGCCCGAGCGGGTGTCCACCATGGACAAACTCCAGAGGACGCCCGAGCTGAAGTCCACCATGGACAAACTCCAGAGGACGTCCGTCCGAGCGGGAGTCCACCAGAGACCAACTCCAGAGGACACCCCAGCGGGAGTCCACCATGGACAAACTCCAGAGGACGTCCGTCCGAGCGGGAGTCCACCAGAGACTAACTCTAGAGGACATCCGAGCGGGAGTCCACCAGGGACCAACTCCAGAGGACACCCGAGCTGAAGTCCACCATGGACAAACTCCAGAGGACGTCCGTCCGAGCGGGAGTCCACCAGAGACTAACTCTAGAGGACATCCGAGCGGGAGTCCATCAGGGACCAACTCCAGAGGACACCCCAGTGGGAGTCCACCATGGACTAACTCCAGAGGACGCCCGAGCTGAAGTCCACCATGGACAAACTCCAGAGGACGTCCGTCCGAGCGGGAGTCCACCAGGGACCAACTCCAGATTGACATCCGCGCGGGAGTCCACCAGGGACCAACTCCAGAGGACACCCCAGCGGGAGTCCACCATGGACCAACACCAGAGGACGCCCGAGCTGAAGTCCACCATGGACAAACTCCAGAGGACGTCCGTCCGAGCGGGAGTCCACCAGGGACCAACTGCAGAGGACACCCCAGCGGGAGTCCATCATGGACTAACTCCAGAGGACGCCCGAGCTGAAGTCCACCATGGACAAACTCCAGAGGACGTCCGTCCGAGCGGGAGTCCACCAGAGACTAACTCTAGAGGACATCCGAGTGGGAGTCTAACAGGGACCAACTCCAGATTGACATCCGCGCGGGAGTCCACCAGGGACCAACTCCAGAGGACACCCCAGCGGGAGTCCACCATGGACTAACTCCAGAGGACACCCGAGCGGGAGTCCACCATGGACTAACTCCAGAGGACACCCGAGCGGGAGTCCACCATGGACTAACTCGAGAGGACACCCCAGCGGGAGTCCACCAGGGACTAACTCCAGAGGACATCCGAGTGGGAGTCTAACAGGGACCAACTCCAGATTGACATCCGCGTGGGAGTCCACCAGGGACCAACACCAGAGGACATCAGAGCGGGAGTCCACCATGAACCAGGGGTCAAAGGTCAACAGACCTCAGAGAGAGTGGGTGAGTGAGTGAGCGTGTGTGTGTGTGTGTACAAGTGATAATGCTGCAGGATTTCATAATGTTATCTTCTCAGCAGCAGCACTGCAGGTGCTCTCCATGCCCAGCAGGTGTGTAAGCCAGGTCCTTAGTCAGCTTAAAGCTGCACACATTTTCTGCTACGTTTTCTTTCATGAATCCCAACGTTTGCGTGGAAAGTTGCTTACGCAGTTTTCCGACCCCGTTTTGTGCGTAAGCTAGCTTGATGAATGAGGCCGCAGGTCTTTCGTCTGAGCAGCAGATAGAGGTAATTAGGTTTATGTAGTTGAAGGACATGTTGGTGTGTCCTTTGAGTATGGTGGACTGTCTTGTTGACGGACATCCGCAGTGGCGAGTATGTCATGTTGGTTGTTGTCCAATAGCATGTGGAGACAGTTTGAAAGACATCTGTAGATCCCACCCCACGCCTGAGCTCCAGTATCATTGTGTTAGTTTTATTGTTCTTGTGAAGGCTTTGTACTTTGATCTGTGGACAGGGTCGGGGTTCTTCTCCGTCTACGGGTCAGGGCCAGACTGTGTTTTCACATTTATGGGATGGTTTGCCAGGCTAGCTCTGTGTGGTCAGTCCACTGGGCTCTCTGCTGCTAAAACAGAAATAAGGCGATGATCCAGAATAATCAGAAGAACCACAGCGCCACCTGGTGTCCACAGGCCAGATGGACAGAAAGATCCAGGCTTCCAGTTCAATAAGGATCAGATCTTACCCACCTGGATTATCACCAGTGAACGCCACAACGCTGCAGTTTTCAGAGAAACCATATCGATGCACAAAGTAGTTGGAGACAGGACCCTGGAACACCACACAGGACCAGTTTGAACCAGTAGATATGAATAAGAAGCAATCTGGATAGACCAGTTTTGACCAGTCTTACCAATACAGATGTGGATGGCACTGGGAGCCCCAGCAGGCGACCCAGATGAGGAGCGGTGGCTTCCAGGCAGACCTCAGACCAGCGTTTGGTCCTGATGTCCAACAAATTCATCCCAGAACCTAAACAGGGATCAGGATGATGTCATCAATGAGCTGACCAATCAGCTGACTCGTGTGTTTATCAAATAGCCAACCATCGCTGTAGTCGATGGAGGCGAAACCACCGAGGAAGAGTGAGGCTGCGAAGCTGCTGACCAATGAGATCCTCTGAAACCACACACACTGATGAAGGGTGAGACAACACCTGAGACATCAGGCAGGTAGTGACCTCTGACCTCGGTACACCAGAACCGGGCCGATCTGCTCTGATACAGTTTGCAGATCTGGTTTCCTGTGAAACGCTGAAGACACAGAATGGACCTGGGATCAAACACAGAGACTTCGGAGACAAAGGACAGGCGGACAGGTGCTGAGCAGGACCTCATAGGCTCTGGACCCGGTGACCTGTGCCAGCCTCAGAGCGCCCCCTGTTGCCACCTCCAGGTTCTGACATTGATAGCT
>NC_091747.1:64702436-64709936 GCF_043380555.1 Nothobranchius furzeri
AGAACATTCTTACGGACTTATGGGACAAATGACGTCACACTTCCACTCATGTGTGTTGGGTTGCTAGTGCCCCCGGTCCAGGACTGTACTCTTCCTCTCTAGAACAAACGTAGCGTCTAGGACCAACTCTCATGTCAGATCGCTCTGATTCAGCAGTAACCCTCTGCAGCGTGGGCGCCCGGGCCTCTTCAGCCGCTGCTTCCAGGCCCTGGGATGCCCGTCCACCTGAGCCCTGCAAACTGTAGGATGAGAAGCTTGGCCACCTGGAGTAGACCCGCTGCTCCTCCACATCGAGATGAGCCAGTTGAGGAGGCTCGGGCATCTGGTCAGGACGCCTCCTGGACACCTCCCTGGTGAGGTTTTCTGGGCACGTCCAACCGGGAGGAGACCTAAAGGTAGACCCAGGACACGCTGGAGGGACTATGTCTCTCACCTGGCCAGGGAACGCCTTGGGATTCCCCCGGAGGAGCTGGTCCAAGTGGCTGGGGAGAGGGAGGCAGTGGTAGTAATAGTAGTATTAGTAGTAGTAGTAGTAGTATATTTATGTCAAACATGGGAGTATGCAGAAATAAATACTTCTTTAGCCCCACCCCCACAGTGAAGTCCTCATGCCACGTAAGCTGATATGAGGTTTGTGATTTACAAATAATGAAAAGAGAAACAAACAAACCACAACATCACTTTCACTCCCTTTTCCTGGTTCATATATGTATCTAATGTGTGTGTACATATATAAAGACAATTTTCACTATATTCAATGGTTAATTTCTCAAAAACTGATTCTGCAGCATCATTCCAATTAGGGTCTTAAAGTACACATGGACTACTACATCCTCCCCAACTTTCATAAGGATCTGATGTGGCTTTTGAAAATAAAGTGCAATCAAAGTTGACACTAAAGACAATTTTCACTATAAATTGGTAACTAAGTTTTATTTTACACACAATTTAACACAAACTTTGAAATCTGTTCAATCTGTTCATCAGCACGTTCAGACAAGACGCACATCCTGAAAGTGCGCTTTTATTTTGAAAGGCACGCTCAAACGAGGGCACCATGATGCCTCGTGCAGTTGCGTCCGTAAAAATCAAAGGAGTGCTGGCTTGACGGCAGTTCAGATTTGTTCCGTTTCATTTTATTATTAGATAAAAAAAAACAGCCTGAATGAGATTTGACCCTCACCAGGAACCGTAAGTCGGTTCAAAGATCGTTTATGTCGTGACCGTGACGTAATCAGCAGAACGCAAAGGTGGTCGGAGTGAGACCTCTTGTTGGTCGCTTCTATCTGTGGCGCTCCAAGGAGTCTGCTTGATCAAAACCACGCCACGGAACCCGAAACGCCACGGTAACGGAGGTTTACCGGAGTTGAAGCCCGTTGAGCTCCTCTCGTACTTGAATGCTGACACTGAAAGATGGCATCATAGAGCTAACAGTTAGCAGGATATGTGTGTGTGTGTGTGTGTGTGTATACATGTTCTTATGTGTTTTTAGGTATTTTTCTTCTCATTTATTGCGGTTGTTGTATGTTTTAGAGAGCGAACATCTACCGAAGACAAATTCCTTGTAAATGTGCTTTTACTTGGCCAGTAAATCTGAATCTGAACTATCTGAGTCAGTTATCCTAAAACTGTTATTAAATACGTCGGGTTTAGTTAGATTAAACCGTCTTTTATCGCAGTGACGCTGCTAGTTTACTGTAGCGCTCTGACTTTTACCAAAGCAGTGTTATTCTGAAACATGATGCTAGTTAGCTGCTAGCTGCTGGAGGCTTCCGGAGCTGCGCAGAGACCCAAGTCTGGTTCTCTAAACTCTTCTACAAATGCGGTTAAATCCGGTCTTTTCTTCTTCAGACCCCTTAACGCCGATTGCTGCATTTCCCATGATGCACTGGGAAGACGTCCAGCGATTTGACTTTTCAAAATAAAAGGTTCAGGGTCTGAGGATGCTGGTTCTCTTCCAGCTGTTACTGGGTGGGGCTACACCTGGACAGGTCACCAGTCCATCACAGAGACCATCAGACTCAGCTGTGTCCCACCCAGGTAGAACGCCCCTCCCTCCTCCTGTCCTTTAGTCTTTGTTTACTTGTTGTTTTCAGAGACCATGACTGAGCAGAACACCGAGGCGAAGCTGAAGAGCCTGCTGAAGCTAGAAAGGATCCAGCTGTGGAATCCTCCCTACACCGAGGATGACAACCAGCCTGGACTGCAGCACCTGCAGGTCGGTCACTTGTTAGTAAATAAACAAGCATGTGTAAACAACAACACCTCCAGCCTGAAATGAACAAAGTTAATTATTTAATAAGTTTGAACAGATTCAGCCGAGTTATTAATAAAAACGTTTGTGTTTTATTTTCCAACTCAACATTCATTGAATCAGATGTTCATAGGGAGCTAAGCCCCGCCCATCTACCTCCGGACCTCGGGTCCCGGAAGAACGAAGGAATGAAGTCAACGGGACTAAAAGCTATTTTCTATTCTCTTTGTTATGTGCCATGGATTTCACAGATGATGTCCGTGAATTTTAAAGACACATTCTGATGCCAAGAAAGCGCTTATTTTCGAACGGGGACAAAAGTAATATTAGGTTTGGTGGAGGACTACAAATGCGTCTTACCACATTGAACCAGAGGAGGATGGCTGTAAGTGCAGCAAACTTCAAATCCTTCCTTCAGGAGGAAAGAACCACCACAAATCTGGTCATGTGGTGCGTAGCAGCTATGCTAGGGGGAGGAGATTCTGTGGTGACGTCATAGGTGCGATGTGCCATGTCTGATTTGTAGTCATGCTATTACGAACTTTTACAAGCTGATAAATATTAAAGTACGGGACTGGCGTGGTCGAAACTCCCGTCATTAGTTTTCATTTAAACGGAAGTACAACGAGTGCGATCCAGGGCGTGAGGCAAAGTGGATCAGAGAATAGCTCTTTTTAGATCTGCTCAGGGACCCAAAAGCCGACCGGAAAGGGGAGGAGACTAAGACCCACTATTCCCATTTCTTAGTTCGCCAGACAGATCAAACAGCCATTTTTATTCAGGTGTTCTCTGTTCCTTCACCAGGAGCTGGCAGAGCGTTACGCCCCTCTGCTGCGTCTCCCTGTGGTGGTGGTAGGGGGCGCCCTGGAGTCAATCCGAGGTCAGGCTGTGAAGAGAGGGAAAGGAAACAAGACCTTCAGAGAGACGAGCGTGGCTACGCTGGAGCTGTTGCTACCCAGAGAAAACAAGAAGGTGCAGACCCACTCCTCCTGGCCCCATCCGACCGCTCGGGTCAGCTCGGTCTGCCCTGCTGGGGTCGCTGTGTTTACATTGTTCGTGAAGAGCTGACCGTTTTTTCGGCCCTGCTTGAGCCAACCCATCACACCATCTACGGACTGATTGGCTGGCTGAAGTTCATGCCTACCTGCTAGTGAGAGCCTCTGATTGGTGCGGGTAGAGTCAGCCGGCGGTAGATTCCCATCATCAGTCTGGGTGTAGTGGAGTAAACATGTCTGACTGCAGCTTCGCCCTGGCGCTCCGGCTGCGGCGAGGCAAAGCGACTGCTGTGAGACGAGTCCACGGCAGCAGCGCTGCTCTGTGACAGAGTAGGAAGCAGCATGTTGGGGTGTCCAAAACAAACACGCCCTCTCACACCTGCTTTTGTTTACTAACTTGTGGCGCTTAGGAAGGACACCACAGCCTTCTCCGTGCCTCTTTAGCTCCGCCCACATGCTTGGAGATATCTGCGTTCCTGAGAAGGCTGTGTAAACACAATCCTGTTGCACCTTTAAATGGGCTGTAGGTTCCTGGTGGGGACACTTCTGCTTCCAGCTGGCAACAAGATGGCGCCTGTGCTTGGATTTGCCAGCTACTAGCAACCTTTTCAAGCTTTTCTCTGCTAACGTTCTCCTTTCTGCCTTGCTTTTGTCTGCAGTCTTCTTCAGTAGTGTACGGCTACCATCTTGTACGATCGCCAGACTCTTATTCTTCTGATTGTCTGATTGGTCAGGACGCGCTGGGACTCATTGTACCCCACTGGGAGTTGAACCCAAGCTGAGCAGCTCTAGTGACGTTTTTCTGGTCCTGGTGAAAACTCGGAGGAAACGATCAGGAATCCCCTTAAAGCCTGGTTTAGCTAGTAAGCATCGCCGCGATCTTCTAGCTACGTCTCCTTTGTTTGAGGACGTTAGCTCTGCCTCTCTATTCCCGCTGGATCGCGATGCAGTCGCTGTCTCTTCATCCATGTTTCCTCAGGTTTGTTGATCCTCATTCCTCAGTGGTTTCTCCTCCTGTTCCCTCCATAAGTGGTTTTTATAAACACCGTGGATCTAACCCTGCTAATGTACGTCCACTAACTCCAGCTGTTTCTGTAGTTTCTGATTCCTCCACCTCACTCAGCATGGCTCTATTAAATACCCGCTCTGTTAGCAATAAGTCCTTCCTGCTCAATGATCTAATTCTCTCTAAAAACCTGGATTTTCTGTTTCTGACTGAAGTTTGGCAGCAAACATCTGATTATTCTGCTCTGATTGAACTCTGCCCGAGTGGTTATTCTTTTCTTAGCCAGCCCCGGGGTTCTGGTCGTGGTGGAGGCCTAGCTGTTGTTTTCAGAGACCATCTTCCATGTAGCTCTACAACCTCTGGTCACTTTGCTTCCTTTGAGCTGCAGCTGATTAAAGTCGGGCGTAAGGACCAGGGATGTGTATTGGTGAAATCCTGGTGATATACAGGTCCTTCTAAAAAAGTTAGCACATTGTGATCAAGTTCATTATTGTGTGTAATGTACTGATAAACATTAGACTTTCATACATATTAGATTCATTACACACAACTGAAGTAGTTCAAGCCTTTTATTGATTTTAATATTGATGATTGTGGCGTACAGCTCATGAAAACCCAAAATTCTTATCTCAGATAATTAGCATATTTCATCCGACCAATGAAAGAAAAGTGTTTTCATTACAAAAAACGTCAACCTTCAAATAATGATGTTCAGTTATGCACTCAATACTTGGTCGGCAATCCTTTTGCAGAAATGACTGCTTCAGTGCGGCGTGGCATGGAGGCATCGGCCTGTGGCACTGCTGAGGTGTTCTGGAGGCCCAGGATGCTTCGATAGCGGCCTTAAGCTCATCCAGAGTGTTGGGTCTGGCGTCTCTCAACTTTCTCTTCACAATATCCCACAGGTTCTCTACGGGGTTCAGGTCAGGAGAGTTGGCAGGCCAGTTGAGCACAGTAACACCATGGTCAGTAAACCATTTAGCAGTGGTGTTGGCACTGTGAGCAGGTGCCAGGTCGTGCTGAAAAATGAAATCTTCATCTCCATAAAGCTTTTCAGCAGATGGAAGCATGAAGTGCTGCAACATCTCCTGATAGCTAGCTGCATGGACCCTGCCCTTGATAAAACACAGTGGACCAACACCAGCAGCTGGCATGGCGCCCCAGACCATCACTGACTGTGGGTACCTGACACTGGACTTCAGGCATGTTGGCATTTCCCTCTGCCCAGTCTTCCTCCAGACTCTGGCACCTTGATTTCTGAATGACGTGCAGAATTAGCTTTCATCTGAAAAAAGTACTTTGGACCACTGAGCAACAGTCCAGTGCTGCTTCTCTGTAGCCCAGGTCAGGTGCTTCTGCCGCTGTTTCTGGCTCAAAAGTGGCTTGACCTGGGGAATGCGGCACCTGTAGCCCATTTCCTGCACACGCCTGTACACGGTGGCTCTGGATGTTTCTACTCCAGACTCAGTCCACTGCTTCCGCAGGTCCCCCAAGGTCTGGAATCGGTCCTTCTCCACAATCTTCCTCAGGGTCCGGTCACCTCTTCTGGTTGTGCAGCGCTTTCTGCCACACTTGTTCCTTCCCACAGACTTCCCACTGAGGTGCCTGGATACAGCACTCTGGGAACAGCCTATTCCTTCAGAAACTTCTTTCTGTGCCTTACCCTCTTAGCCTGGCAAGCCAGACTAAATAAATGTATTATTAGTCTGGCCACACTCCATGGACGGCTCTCGGTTGTGGGGCGGGTTCTACCGTTGTCTTTCAAATGATCTCCGCATGCCGCTGGACAATGAATGTGACATACTCTTGTTTCACTCTGTTGCATCGTCCCACCCACCAGGCACTTAGAGTGCCCTGATTGGCCCACAAAGTGGATAAAGCTCTGTGATTTGTTCACTAAGCAGATAGAGCACTATGATGGGCCCACCACTATGGACCAATCACAGCTCTTTATGTGTTTGAAACCCCTCTAGAGAGCTGTGATTGGCTAGCCAGAGTCCTGGTAGGAGCTGCGGAGGCTCTAATGGAGCGTTCCTAGACCAAACTTTGCAAAGCAAGAATGTGGTCTAGTTCACTAGGCTATTACCCTCTTGCTTGAGGGCGTCATTGATGGCCTTCTGGACAGCAGTCAGGTCGGCAGTCTTACCCATAATTGTGGTTTTGAGTAATGAACCAGGCTGGGAGTTTTTAAAAGCCTCAGGAATCTTTTGCAGGTGTTGAGAGTTAATGAGTTGATTCAGGTTAATAGCTTGTTTACAGAACCTTTTCATGATATGCTCACTTTGGGACAGCAATTTTGGGTTTTCATGAGCTGTACGCCAAAATCATCAATATTAGTAATGTGTGTAATGAATCTAATATATATGAAAGTCTAATGTTTATCAGTACATTACAGACAATAATGAACTTCATCACAATATGCTAATTTTTTAGAAGTACCTGTACGTATCACAATACAGGTGAGACGATAGGATGTATCACGATATATTGTGATATATTCAGCCAGACGATAGTAGCCATTTTTTAGACCGAGTTTATTGTTGAATGTTCAGTAAACAGTCCAAAGTGACACGTAACATGTTTAACATGAGGTTTCTGCACCATAACAGAGGGATTTACATTTAAATGGTGGAAACAAAACCCATAGCACACTGCTGCCATCCAGCGGCCGGTGTTTAAATTACACCAAAAAAAGAAAATACACTAATGTTTGCATGTAAATTCTTCCAAAATTTGATACACGGCTTTCAATATCGATATAATAGTGCAGGAAAACATATCACGATATAATGCCTGGTTGATATTTTCTCACATTCCTACGTTCTACTGTGCTGTGGTCTATCGTCCACCGGGTCCAAACGGCTCTTTCCTTCAGGAGTTTAGAGACGTTCTGTCCTCCACTGTGAAGCTGTCCAGACTGGTGATGGATGGTGACTTTAGCATCCACGTTGATGATCCCTCTACCTCTTTTGGACTCCTTCAGCTTTACCCAGCTTGTTTCTGGCCCCTCACACAGCAGAGGGCACACTCTAGACCTTGTTCTTACTCTGGGTCTAAATGCGTTGGTTAGCTGCCAAGCTGCTTTTAAATGTGCTTTATAAATAAACTGGTTTGGTTTGGTTTGGAGGACATTTATGGTTCAGATCACCACTGACACCTTGTGGTGTTTTTAGGATCCAAAGAAGAAGACCTACCTGGAAACGAGGCTGGATGTCCCGCTGCAGCAGGTGGCAGACCGGTAAACA